>NC_041226.1:87493261-87550055 GCF_002837175.3 Physeter macrocephalus
TATTTTGTTCCATGGCAGTGAATTCCACCATTCTGCCTTCCAGGTCACTTATCCGTTCTTCTGCCTCAGTTATTCTGCTATTGATTCCTTCTAGTGTAACTTTCATTTCAGTTATTGTATTGTTCATCTTTGTTTGTTTGTTTTTTAATTCTTCTAGATCTTTGTTATACATTTCTTGCATCTTCTCGATCTTTACCTCCATTCTTTTTCCGAGGTCCTGGGTCATCTTCACTATCATTATTCTGAATTCTTTTTCTGGAAGGTTGCCTATCTCCACTTCATTTAGTTGTTTTTCTGAGGTTTTATCTTGTTCCTTCATCTGGTACATAGCCCTCTGCCTTTTCAACTTGTCTATCTTTCTGTGAATGTGGTTTTGTTCCACAGGCTGCAGGATTGTAGTTCTTCTTGCTTCTGCTGTCTGCCCTCTAGGTTCTGTTTCTTAAAAGGATTCTGCTGAATTTTGGAGCACCTTTTTTTTTTTTCCCCCAGAAAACTTTTTTGAAATATAATATATATACAGAAAAGTGCACAGATCATAAATGTAAAGCCCCAGAAATTTTCAGGGTGAATACCACTATGTGACCAGCACCCAGGTCAAGAAACAGGAAATTACCAGCCTCAGAGGCCCCCACATCGCCCCAGCCCTTTCTGGTTCATCCCCCTCCCCACCATGGTTGACCACTTTCCTGATCTCTGACAGCTTGGATTAGTCTTGCTTATTTTTGAACTTTATGCAAATTTAATCATTTATTATGCACTGTTTGTATTTGGCTTCCTTTTTTCCTCATTATGTCTATGAGAGTCATTTGTGTTGTTGCATGTGGTGGTGCTTTTCTTTTGATTGGTGTTTAGTATTTTGGTATATGGATGTATCACAGTTTGTCCAGTCTACTGTCACTAGGCTATTGCTTGTTTCCAATTTGGGGGTATAAAGTATATACCCAGGAGTGGAATTCCTGGGTCATAGGCTTTGTGTATGTTTAGCTTTAGTAGATGGAGTCAAACAATTTTCCAGACAGTTTGTCTGATTCACGATCCCTCCAGCAGCACATGAGAGGTCCTGTGGAGGCCCTTCTTATATAACAATTTAACGATGATGAAATTATCCAAGAAAGTTGTGTTTTTATGTAAAATGTTTAAAAGTGGCTGGTAGAACTAAGCTTGAACTTGAAGTGGTAAAATCTTTAATATTTCTTTTAAAAAAAATTTTAATTAATTATTTATTTATGTATTTATTCATTTTTGGCTGCATTGGGTCTTCGTTGCGGTGCGCGGGCTTCTCATTACAGTGTCTTCTCTTGTTGAGGAACACAGGCTATAGGCACGCGGGCTCTGGAGCGCAGTTGCTCTGCAGCATGTGGGATCTTCCTGGACCAGGGCTCGAACCTGTGTTCCCTGCATTGGCAGGCGGATTCTTAACCACTGTGCCACCAGGGAAGTGCCTTTAATGATTTCTTGTTTGGCTGGTTTGCACAGATTGTGAAATGTCTAGATGACTTTTGGTTTAGAAATATTTCATTTTAATCCAAAGAGCATCTGGATAAGGTGTATGTCATGTATCTTTGAAAGAATGTGGCTTCTCAGAGGGCTGTTCTTGTTGTTTGTAAATAAGCACCTAAGGGGGCGGGGGGAAAGCACCTAAGTGGTAGTACATGTGGTATACTTTTATGGATGATAAGTTTTGTTTCCGTTGAGTAAATAAAATGTAAAACAGATTGCTCAATGAAATAATTTTTATAAATAATTTATTTAATGTATTTAATAATAAATAAATTTATTTAAGAATAATTTAATAATAAATATTCTTAAATTTACTTAATAAGAATTTAATAAGTAAATTTATTTTTATAAATAAATTTTATTCCAGGTGAATTTCTGGTGCCCTGTATGTGTATCAGCTTCGTTAGAACTTTAAGGCTTTTAAAACTGAAAGTGTGAATGGAGAATGAGCTGCTTTGTGTTGATTATTTAAACATTGCGCTGTCATAAAATGTTGTCTCTCATGTGGAAATGGGTTACCTAACAGCTTTAGGCGAGGTAAGGTCTCATCTAATGGATTTCCCTATATTGTATTCTTTTTCTCTTAGCCTAGTCTCTTCTTTCCTGGTGCCTTACCCACTGTCTTGTTTTGCTCTGGAGGTTTGTCATGGGATGTCATTAAGTCAGTTCTCAGCAAATTTCTCCATCAGTTCTATTCATGAAGGGAAGGTGCTTTCTTTTTTTCCCTCTGGGAAGCACCTGGCTCCCTGCCCTTTCTCATCCCCCTCTAGGAGGGAAGTGATGATTTAGGTAACAAAATTGGAGGCTATTGGAAAAGACTCCAAATCCCAATGATAGGTTTGGGATAACATTTAATAGCTCTCCATCGACCGTTTTACCCTGTTCTGGATCATGTTTCATGACTTGAAATAGAGTAGCGGTATTACTGCTATGATGGTAATCTCTTAGGAAGTCCTTTTCCTGGGATTTAAATGTTAACACTTGTTTCATCACATCCCTGCAAAGTATCTAAATTTGTGCTTATTGGGAGAAGTTGCTAAAAAAAGATTGCGAGTGATTGAAGATAATTCAAGACGTTTCCTAAGCCTTTGGAGGCTGAGATCCGGGCAGGGCCCCTGTGCTGCTGAGTAGTCATACTGTCTGCCCTTTGTTGATTTGCTTTCCCACTTGCCTGCGTCTTTCGTAGCTTCTCTTTCCACAAACCCCAACACCTCCCTTCCCATCCTCACCACTTGCTTCCTACTTCACTGAGAAAATTGAAGCAGATAGAGGAAGACACCCTCAGACTCTCAGGCGCTGTAACCCATCTGTCAGCATCTGTTCCCACACCTGGATGCCCCTTCCCTCTGATGCTCCTGGCTGAATCCAAGCCCTCCTCTTGCACACTAGATCTTCCCCCATCTCTCCGACTCCGGAGCTCTGTTTCCACTAGTTTTCCTCTTGTCTCCTATGTTATCAAGGCTTTACTTTCTACTGGATTATTCCCGTGGTCACAAAAATGTACCACTGTCTCCCATCATTAAAAAACAAACAAGAAAACAAAACTTCTCTCGAGCTCACTTCCCCCACCAGTTGCCACCATTTCTTTGCCTGCCTTTGCAGCAAACCTTCCCAACAATGTCTCTCCAGTTCCCCCACTCTGCCTATTAAGCTCACCTGCACCAGAACAGCTCCTCGGGGCAGCAGTGACCTTCATCCTGTCCCACCCAGTGGCCTGTCCTCAGTCCTCACCACCCTTGACCCCTCAGCATCTTTGAAGGGGTGGATGCTCCCTCCTCGAAACACTTTCCTCACTTGGCCTCTGAAACCCCAGTCTCTTGGCTTCCTTCCTATCTCACCAGAAGCTCTTCAGAAGCTCTGCTCAGCCCCCTTCGCGGTTCCTCCTCTCCTGCCACTTCACCCCGATGTGCCCTGGCGCCCAGTCCTCCGTCATCTTCCCTTCTCTGTTTATACTCTCCTGGTGAAGGCTTTGAGTACGATCTCTACGGCAACAGATATGTCTCCAAGCTTGACCTCTGTCCTGAACTCCAGAAACAGGTTACTCAGAATCTCCATTTGGATGTCTGAAACAGAATATCCACTCAAAATCTGCATTTCGGGGGCTTCCCTGGTGGTGCAGTGGTTGTGAGCCCACCTGCCAGTGCAGGGGACATGGGTTCAAGCCCTGGTCCAGGAAGATCCCACATGTCGTGGAGCAGTTGAGCCCGTGCGCCACAACTACTGACTGAGGCTGCGTGCTACAATTACTGAAGCCTCCGCGCCTGGAGCCCGTGCTCCGCAACAAGAGAAGCCACCGCGATGAGAAGCCTGTGCACGGCAACGAAGAGTAGCCCCTGCTCACCGCAACTAGAGAAAGCCCACGTGCAGCAACGAAGACCCGACGCAGCCAAAAAACAAACAAAAAAAACCCAACAAAGTCTGCATCTCCGCAGCCCGGCTCCCCCCAACTCCTCGGCGCGGCTCGAGGGCAGCTGCATCCTTCCTCGCTTGGGTCAAAAACTCCAGAGTCATCTTTGGCTTTTGTCTTTCTCCCACGCTCCCCCGCCCCCATCGGGAAGTCCTGGTACGTCTGCTTTCCAGATTGATCCAGGATCCCTGCCCTTCTCAGCACCTCCACTGCTGGCATTGCGGTCCAAGTCCCCATCACCTCTTACCAGCTTATTATGAGTCTTCTAACTGGTTTCTTATTCCTCCCTTATTTCCTACTGTCTGTCTTTTCCACAAGGCAGCCAGATCACAGTTCTCCTCATTCAAAACACCAACGTCTCCCCATTTCCCTCGAAGTAAATCGAAAATCCTTACAGTGGATGTCCTACACAGCCCTAAATGAACGGGTCTCTCTACCTCTCAGACATTATCTCTTTCTCTCTCTCCCTTCGTATCTCTGCTCTAACAGAATTGGCCTCCTTGCTGTATCTTGTACGTGCCAGGCATGCTGTCACCCCAGGGATGCCGCATTGGCCTTTCATATAGATGTCACCTAGAGGTTCATCCCCCAGGATCCACGTGGCCAGCTCCCTCACCTCCTTCAAGTCTTTGCTCAAATGTCACCTGCTCAGTAAGGGCCTCCCTGCCTCCCTGCCGGACTTTTCGGTTTTTCCAAAGCGCTGATAACTTTCTAACGTTATGTAATTTTCTTACATATTGTGTTGTTCATTGTCTTCTGCTCCCTCCCTGCTAGAATATGAGCCTCGCAAGGGCAGGGCTCTTTGCGTTGTGGGCACTAATGAATCCCTGTCGTAAGGAACAGTGCATAAAATAGGTGTAAATAGCTGTAGAAAGAGTGAATCAACAGGGAACAGGTTTACAATATTTGGTCAGCACTGCTTCAAGGAGAATTATGTGTTTGCACAGGCCTATGGGAGCTGATGAAGGTTTAAAAACAAACAGAACAACTAATAATGTGTCAACAGAGTTGGGCGGGGGGTGACTCTAGTGAATGAGACACAGGAAACGCCGGAGCCTGAGGGACTCACCTTCTCACTATGGAAAAAAGACTGCATGCAAATAAGCAAGGCAGTAAATCATTTAAAGATAGCATTTATCACCGCAACGAAGACCCGACGCAGCCAAAAAACAAACAAAAAAAACCCAACAAAGTCTGCATCTCCGCAGCCCGGCTCCCCCCAACTCCTCGGCGCGGCTCGAGGGCAGCTGCATCCTTCCTCGCTTGGGTCAAAAACTCCAGAGTCATCTTTGGCTTTTGTCTTTCTCCCACGCTCCCCCGCCCCCATCGGGAAGTCCTGGTACGTCTGCTTTCCAGATTGATCCAGGATCCCTGCCCTTCTCAGCACCTCCACTGCTGGCATTGCGGTCCAAGTCCCCATCACCTCTTACCGGCTTATTATGAGTCTTCTAACTGGTTTCTTATTCCTCCCTTATTTCCTACTGTCTGTCTTTTCCACAAGGCAGCCAGATCACAGTTCTCCTCATTCAAAACACCAACGTCTCCCCATTTCCCTCGAAGTAAATCGAAAATCCTTACAGTGGATGTCCTACACAGCCCTAAATGAACGGGTCTCTCTACCTCTCAGACATTATCTCTTTCTCTCTCTCCCTTCGTATCTCTGCTCTAACAGAATTGGCCTCCTTGCTGTATCTTGTACGTGCCAGGCATGCTGTCACCCCAGGGATGCCGCATTGGCCTTTCATATAGATGTCACCTAGAGGTTCATCCCCCAGGATCCACGTGGCCAGCTCCCTCACCTCCTTCAAGTCTTTGCTCAAATGTCACCTGCTCAGTAAGGGCCTCCCTGCCTCCCTGCCGGACTTTTCGGTTTTTCCAAAGCGCTGATAACTTTCTAACGTTATGTAATTTTCTTACATATTGTGTTGTTCATTGTCTTCTGCTCCCTCCCTGCTAGAATATAAGCCTCTCAAGGGCAGGGCTCTTTGCGTTGTGTTCACTAATGAATCCCTGTCGTAAGGAACAGTGCATAAAATAGGTGTAAATAGCTGTAGAAAGAGTGAATCAACAGGGAACAGGTTTACAATATTTGGTCAGCACTGCTTCAAGGAGAATTATGTGTTTGCACAGGCCTATGGGAGCTGATGAAGGTTTAAAAACAAACAGAACAACTAATAATGTGTCAACAGAGTTGGGCGGGGGGTGACTCTAGTGAATGAGACACAGGAAACGCCGGAGCCTGAGGGACTCACCTTCTCACTATGGAAAAAAGACTGCATGCAAATAAGCAAGGCAGTAAATCATTTAAAGATAGCATTTATCACCCCGAATAAGTAAAACCAGGGATGCATTAGAACATGATGAGGGGCAAGGCTTACTTAGCCTGACTGGCCAGGGAAATCCTTTGCTTGAGAACTGACAGACAAGGAGAAAGCAGGCATGCAAAGATCTGAGAGCAGTTCTTCCAGGCCAAGGAATCAGCGAGTGCAAAGGTCCTGAGGTGGGGACATGTTCAAGGAATGGAAAGACCAGTGTGACTGGAGCATATTCAACAAAGACTTCCTTAAAACATCAATATGATGTTGAAAAACCATCATGAGATTTTTGCAGGCGGCTGTTGCGGGGACCATAGGCTTCGGTGGTTACTGCGGAGCCGAGGCGCGGCGGCAGGACGGGAGCCCGGCGATCTGCAGCCAGCGGCTTGTGGGATCCTTGTTCGCCGACCAGGCATCGAACCTGAGCCCGCCTGCATTTGAAGCGCAGAGTCTTAACCACTGGACTGCTAAGGAAGTTCCTTGTTTTGTTTCTTGAATAGGTGTCAATCAACTCCTAAAATATATTTTCTAGACTTTGTTTTGACTGACTCATTTTTCATCAACATATATATGTCTGTGTGTCTGTGTGTGTGTATCTCAAAAACAAGTGTCACAAAAACATTATATGCTGTGTATTCTGATATTTTCTATTTCTATTTCACTAACTAAAAAAATTAGTTGTGTCACCCAAAGCGATTTTGTGATCTGGTCATGAAATATCAGGCTTGGAAGTAAGGCCTTTGAATTAGTACCAATAAATAACCTTTTTATTGTATGGTAAAGGAACCATATGAGGTTCTGTGGGAATGTCAGGGAAGGGGCACTTGACCGCATAGCCTTAAAAAAAAGCATTATTGAGATATAATTCACACACCATAAAGTCTACCCTTTGAAAGGTAAGCTTCAGTTGTTTTTAGATTTGTGTAACCATCACCACTATCTAACATTTTTTTTCACCCCAACGAGAAACCCCATACCTATTAGCAGTCATTCCCCTTTCTTCCCTCCCACTACCAGGCCTTGGCAACCACTAATCTGTACTCTATTGCTGTGAATTTGCCTTATCTGGACATTTCATATAAATGGAATCATGCAATATGTGGTCTTTTGTGATTGGCTTTTTACTTAACATAATGCTTTTATGGTTCACCCACCTTGTCTCAAGAATCAGTGCCACATTTTGTTTCTCCATTAATGAGTTGATGGACATTTGGGATGTTTCTAGATTTCAGCTATTGTGAATAATGCTGCTGTGTACATTCATGTACATGTTTTTGTGTGCTCATGTTTTTAATTTGGTAAATATCAAGGAGTGGAATTACTGGATTATATGGTAATTCTGTGTTTAAAATTTTGAGGAACTGCCAAACTTTTGCAAAGCGGGTGCATCAGCAATTTATGATGGTTCCCATTTCTCCACATGCATTATTGTCTGTCTTTGAGATTAGCCATCTCAGTGGGTATGGGGTGTGTCTTGTGGTTTTTATTTGCATTTTCCTGATGGGGTGGAGCATCTTTTCATGTGCTTGTTGGCCCATTGTGTGTCTTCTTTGGAGAAATGTCTATCAAATCCTTTGCCCATTTGTAAATTGGATTGTCTTTTTATTGTTGAGTTGTAAGGTTTCTTAATATATTTGACATATGAGTCCCTTATCTGATATATACTTTACAAATAACTTTTACCATTTTATGTGTGTGTTTACTTTCTTGCTGGTGTCCTTTGAAACTTTGAGGTGTTTTGTTTTGTTTTGTTTTTTTTTTGGCTGTACGCGGGCCTCTCGCCGTTGTGGCCTCTCCCGTTGCGGAGCACAGGCTGGCGGGCGGACTCTCAACCACTGCGCCACCAGGGAAGTCCCATAAACTTTGAGTTTTAAATTAAACTTTCTGAAATTTTAATTAAAAACTTCTGGTTTTTAACTTTGTTTAAAAAAAAGAAAAAGAAAAACCATCATGATCTCTTTGGGGAGTTGTCTGTCGTTAAATAATTTCTTTTCTGCATTAGAGGAAAAAAAAACTCTAACTTATTTTAGACTTGGAAGATGATAATTAGGGCTTTGATTTCTGTAGGTCAGTGGTTAACAAACTACTGGCCATGGCCATGGCCAAACCCATCACTGCCTGGTTTTGTAAACAAAGTTTTATGGGAATACAGGTGCATCCATTCATTTATGTATTGTCCATGGCTGCTTTTGCAGCCCCATGGTCATGGGGCTGCAAGTCTAAAATATTTACAAGTCTAAAATATTTACTGTCTGGCCCTTTATAAATTTGCTTTTATATATAAGCATATACATATATGTGTACTTATATATAAGTTTGCTGACCCCTGCTATAGTTATTATCCATTCAAGGCAGCATAGGGTCAAATTCTTAATATAATCTCTTTTAAAAAAATAAATTTATTTATTATTTATTTTATTTATTTTTGGCTGCGTCGGGTCTTAGTTGCAGCACGCAGGATCTTCGTTGAGGCATGCGGGATCTTTCATTGTGGTGTGTGGGCTTCTCTCTAGTTGTGATGTGTGGGTTTTCTCTTCTCTAGTTGTGGCGCTCAGGGACACAACTCCAGGGCGCGTGTAATCTGTAGTTGTGGTGCGCAGGTTCTAGAGCACGTGGGCTCTGTAGTTTGGGCTCATGGGCTCTAGTTGAGGTGCATGAGCTCAGTAGTTGTGGCACAGGAGCTTAGTTGCCCCGTGGCCTGTGGGATCTTAGTTCCCTGACCAGGGATTGAACCCACATCCCCTGCATTGGAAGGCGGGTTCTTTACCACTGGACCACCAGGAAAGTCCCAAATTCTTTTTTTTTTTTTCTGCGGTACGCGGGCCTCTCACTGTTGTGGCCTCTCCCGTTGCGGAGGGTTCTTTACCACTGGACCACCAGGAAAGTCCCAAATTCTTTTTTTTTTTTCTGCGGTACGCGGGCCTCTCACTGTTGTGGCCTCTCCCGTTGCGGAGTACAGGCTCTGGACGCGCAGGCTCAGCGGCCATGGCTTACGGGCCCAGCCGCTCCGCGGCATGTGGGATCCTCCCGGACCGGGGCACGAAGCCGTGTCCCTTGCATCGGCAGGCGGACTCTCAATCACTGCGCCACCAGGGAAGCCCCCAAATTCTTAATATAATCTTTAAAAAATTTTTTATTGTTTACTTATGGCTGCATTGGGTCTTCGTTGCTGCGCGCGGGCTTTCTCTAGTTGTGGCGAGTGGGGGCTACTCTTCATTGCGGTGTGCGGGCTTCTCATTGCGGTGGCTTATTTTGTTGTGGAGCACGGGCTCTAGGCTCGCGGGCTTCAGTAGTTGTGGCTCACGGGCTAGAGCGCAGGCTCAGTAGCTGTGGCACATGGGCTTAGTTGCTCTGTGGCATGTGGGATCTTCCCGGACCAGGGCTTGAACCCATGTCCCCTACATTGGCAGGTGGCTTCTTAACCACTGCGCCACCAGGGAAGTCCCCTTAATATAATCTTAAAACATCTTACGTTACCTATGTAAGAGAACCAGCTATTGATTGCCCCTTAGCAACTGTTTCTTTAAAAATAAACAAACAGGACTTCCCTGGTGGTGCAGTGGCTAAAAGTATGCCTGCCAGTGCAGAGGACATGAGTTCGATCCCTGGTCTGGGAAGATCCCACATGCCTCAGAGCAACTAAGCCCGTGCACCACAGCTACTGAGCCCACTCACCACAATTGCTGAAGGCCATGCACCCTAGAGCCTGTGCTCTGCAACAAGAGAAGCCACCGCAATGAGAAGCCCGCACACCGCAAGGAACAGTAGCTCCCGCTCACCGCAACTACAGAGAGCCTGCCCTCAGCAACGAAGACCCAACGTAGCCAAAACAAACAAACAAATAAAAACAAAACAAACTAAATTATTTGTTGTGACCAGGTAATGAATTCATATGATTAAAACTTCTAAAGGTACAAAATGGTTTACAGTGAAGTGTCCCTTCTCTTACCCCTGTTCCCAGGGACAATAAATGTTATCTGTCTCTTACGTATCCTTCCAGAGAGATATTATGGATACACAGGCAAGGAAGTGTGTTTTCTTCCTTGCTTCCCCAGCAGTTCAGTGTGCCCTTGCCTTTCTGCATCCTGGAAATTATTCCGAGAGTTCATTTTTATTTTTTACAGCTGTACAGTGTTGCGTTGAATTGGTGGATATGTTGTTTCCAATTGTTTGCAACTCTGAACAAAGTTGCACTGGATAACCTTGAATGATACACTTGGGCAAGCATATCTAGAGAATAAGATCCTAAAAGCAGCACTTTGGTTCTGGTAGAATTTGCCAAGTTGCCCTTCTCGGAAGCTGTGACCCTTATCACCATTTCACAGCGCGTGGCTGTGCTACGTGCCTTGACCCCCAATGCTTCTTGTTACCCATCTTTTTTATCTTTGCCTATTTGATAAGTAAAAATTGCTAGGTCTGAAAGGTAATTTGTGTTTCTCTTAGCATGAATGAGGTTGAGTATGTTTTTATACATTTGAGCCATTTGTACTTTCTTCTTGATGAACCATTTTTGTCCCGGTCAATTTTTTTTTTTTTAATTGGATCTCATTGTAAATAAAAGGTAACTGTGTAAAAGTCATTTTATAAAATATGTTGCATATTGTATATGCAAGGTATTAAATTTAAATTTACTTGAACAATTAAAAAGATTTTATTAAAGTGAAACTGAAGGATTTAGCAAACTTGAAATATTAAACAAATTCTTATAAGATTTAGCAAAAAGATTATGAAAAATGTGTAGGGTGTCATTCCTGTTTTTTGTTTGTTTTTGTTTTTGTTTTAACTCATGTTGTAATTTTAAACGGGCTCAATTGACTCACTGCTAGGAAAGATAAAGAAAATAGTATTTACCTGTTTTACTTCCTCTCCTGATTGAGTTATGTAATTTAGTCTGTAACATGAGTCTCACAGTTAATTTGCCTTAATTATAGATTTATGCTCATCACCCTTCCTTCTACCACAGCCTCTCTACTTGTTTGTTGGCCTCAAGAAAAATAGGGTTATTTTCCCCCTATAGGAGCCTGTGGCATAATCCTCCAGTTCTTTCTTGTTTGAGAATGCCAGTATACAGTCATCCCTCAGAATCTGTGGGGGATTGGTTCCA
The DNA here is from genome assembly GCF_002837175.3 of Physeter macrocephalus. Lineage (NCBI taxonomy): Eukaryota > Metazoa > Chordata > Mammalia > Artiodactyla > Physeteridae > Physeter > Physeter macrocephalus. The sequence continues at coordinate 87,504,588 of NC_041226.1, forward strand.
GGAACACCAGCCCCTGCCCCCGCCCGCCTCGGATACCAAAATCTGAAGATGCTCAAATCCCTTATATAACATGGCGTAGTATTTGTGTATAATCTACACACATCCTTCTGTACACTTTAAATCATCTCTTGATTACTTATAATACCTAATACAATGTCAGTGCTGTGTAACCAGTCGCCATCATGAAGTAAATTCACGTGTTGCTTTTTGGAACTTTCTGGAATTGTCCCCCCCGTATTTTTGATCCACAGTTCGTTGACTCTGTGGGTGTAGACCCCACAGATGTGGAGCCAACAATTTGACTTAGTTATTCTCTGGTCATACTTTTCTCTCCAAACTTTGTTGCTGCATTGTCTTCTGGTTGAAAAGTCTGGGGCCAGCCAAATGTTTATTCTTTGTAGGTGACTTGCTTTTTTGACTCTGTACGTGAAGAATTTTTTGTTCCACTTAGCAGTTTGATAACTTTACCAAGCAATGCCTTGTGGTTGATCACTCTTTGTCAATTTCCCTTTCATATGAAAAGTCAATAACTTATTTCAGGGGAACTTTCTTCAATTATATCTGAATTTTTTTCTATTCTACTTATTGGGTCAAAAGCTTCAGAGATCCATTTTCCTTATGTTACAGCATCTTGTTCTTCAGATCTTTTTTCTTTTTCTGATTATGAGAGTTGCTTTCCACGTTATGATTGATTGTCTTAAAACTTTCCTCTCTTAAATTTGATATCCAGCCTAATTTATTTATTAGCTCTGGAGTGGTGTGTTTTAGTTCCTAGTTCATTTCCTTAGCTTTGCAGTCTCCCAGTTTCATCCCATTCTGTTTTATCCTGTAGGCTGGGGTTTCTTGCTTTATTGGCTTTGTGTTTTTATTAAATTTATTTATAGTGTAAAATATTCTGGAGGAGTTAGGATTTGCTTCATTTCCTTGTATGTTTTCTTCCAGATTGGGTTTTTCTCTGTCATTTTCTTTCTTCCTTTTCTTCTTCTTTTTTATTTTTATTTTTTTTAAATTTTTGGCCGCATTGGGTCTTCATTGCTGCTCGCGGGCTTTCTCTAGTTGCGGCGAGCGGGGGCTGCTCTTCGTTGCGGTGCGCAGGCTTCTCATCGCGGTGGCTTCTCTTGTTGCTGAGCACGGGCTCTAGGCGCGCAGGCTTCAGTAGTTGTGGCGCACAGGTTTTGTTGCTCCGCGGCATGTGGGATCTTCTCGGACCAGGGATCGAACCTGTGTCCCCTGCATTGACAGGCGGATTCTTAAGCACTGTGCCACCAGGGAAGTCCCTTCCTTTTCTTCTGTATTACATAGTGCATCCCTTCACCTTGATTATCTTTAATACAGGCAGTTTAGTGAAGTGGTTACAAGTAACAGACTCTGGAGTCCCAATGCCTGGCATGTTCTTCCACTTAATAGTAATATGATTTGGGACAAATTACTCTCTGTGCTTTGTCTTTTTCATCTGTAATATGTGAATAATAATAATGATGATAATTCCCACCTTATAAGGTTCTTGAGGGGATTTAATGAGATAAAACATGTAAACGTCTTAGGTTGATGCCTAAGCATGTTTTTGTTATTAACACAAGCAACACCAGTGCCCCTGTTTGATCTGATAGAATGTGAATGATCACTGCTGTGCTTCTGGTGCCCTTGGTCTTTCCCTCTGAGCCCCCTTATAGGGTAAGGGTGGAGGAAAGTGTTACCAAACCAGGTTCGTTTGCCAACATGCAGCAAGCCAAACACTGAGACTCCGAGGTCTGCAGCAGGGAAAGGGTTTATTCACAAGGCAGCCAAGCGAGGAGATAGGAAAACAAGTCTCAGATCCACCTCCCTGACGGTGAGGGACTTGGGATATTTATGGGATAAAGAAGCAGGGTGGTCTTAGGCGTGGGGAAAGGTGATTGCAGGTAGGCAAAAAGTGAGGTAATTAGTGTTCTGTGCAGGCATATCTGAGTTACTTGCTTCTTCATGGGATGCATGTTCAAAAATGGAGGCGCTTAGCATGATCTGAGGGTGGGGTTTTCGGCCCTCTGGTGTCAAAATGTAATTTACCAGACACCTGTGCAGGCCCTGTTTTAGGTAGTCCCAACCAGTCTTAGCTGGCTTGAGCTTGAGCTAGACACAGCTAGCTCTAAGTTCCTGGAAAACAACCCAGGCAGACATCTTACTGTTTCGGCTGTGTGATGCTTGGAGGACAACTAAGCCTTTTGTAGCAACAATTAAAGCATCAGCTTGATCGGTGAAGGCAGGTTATACGTGAAGGGGTTTTTAATAAACTGGAAGGCAAGCTCAAGAATTTCTGTTAGTCACCAGTTTTTATTAACCCCATGGGGCATGGTCTCAAAAGCACTTGTTTTTGTACGTCTTGTCTTTGAGACTCTGAGTTTTGTTGTCTGTTCTGAAACTTTGTTAGAGGTTCTGTTTTAGCATTCACTCCATTAGGTCAAAGGCGTTCACCCCTATTGCTTGGGAATCCCTAGGTTTTGTGGTGATCTTCCCCAGGCATTCAGCCTGCAGCCCTGGGAAGCAGAGACCCAGGTGGCCAGCCCCAGCTCCTGCCAAGTCCTGGCACCTGGGTGGTCAGCCTGCATGTCTTCCTCTCAGATCTTTTCTGTCACTGTTCCCTGAGTGCTTACTCACCCCTCAGTTTACTTCTGTCTGAATCGGTTTTCAGGGTTCTGTGGACTTGTTTCCCTCCCTGTGACTGTGAGGGTGGGGTCAAGCTTCTGTCCTACACTGTTCCAGAATCTTCTGTCCCTCACACTGGTCACCACTTCTCAAAGTGTGTAGACTGAGGTTATGTGCCTTTCTTCATTGGTTTATTTTCTGCCGCTGAAAATTTCCTGGCTTTTATTTCGCCTCTTGTTGGAAAAGCGCAATTCTCTGATCAGATTTTTTTGTGCCATCTTTATCTGGCAATCTGTGGTGAGCTTTTAAAATATAAAAGACAGATAAAAAAAAAAAAAAACAACACAAAACATTGCTGTGTCCAGGCTTGGACCTTCCATTTCAGAGGGTCTGGAGTGAGGCCCAAGTGTTTCCTTTTTAGAAGCCTCACTGCAGTCCTTAGGACCAACCGAATTTAAATCCAGTATCTTTATTAAAAGATGTATATTTTCCTTTTATGTTTTAATTAGCCTATCTGAAGAGCAAGTATATAAAACAATTTAAATTTCTCAGAAAGACCCCATAAATTTAAAGGTGCTTTTGGTGTTTATTTGCTTGCTTTTTTTTTTTTTTTTTTTTTTTTTTTACATGTAAACGTCTTAGGTTGATGCCTAAGCATGTTTTTGTTATTAACACAAGCAACACCAGTGCCCCTGTTTGATCTGATAGAATGTGAATGATCACTGCTGTGCTTCTGGTGCCCTTGGTCTTTCCCTCTGAGCCCCCTTATAGGGTAAGGGTGGAGGAAAGTGTTACCAAACCAGGTTCGTTTGCCAACATGCAGCAAGCCAAACACTGAGACTCCGAGGTCTGCAGCAGGGAAAGGGTTTATTCACAAGGCAGCCAAGCGAGGAGATAGGAAAACAAGTCTCAGATCCACCTCCCTGACGGTGAGGGACTTGGGATATTTATGGGATAAAGAAGCAGGGTGGTCTTAGGCGTGGGGAAAGGTGATTGCAGGTAGGCAAAAAGTGAGGTAATTAGTGTTCTGTGCAGGCGTATCTGAGTTACTTGCTTCTTCATGGGATGCATGTTCAAAAATGGAGGCGCTTAGCATGATCTGAGGGTGGGGTTTTCGGCCCTCTGGTGTCAAAATGTAATTTACCAGACACCTGTGCAGGCCCTGTTTTAGGTAGTCCCAACCAGTCTTAGCTGGCTTGAGCTTGAGCTAGACACAGCTAGCTCTAAGTTCCTGGAAAACAACCCAGGCAGACATCTTACTGTTTCGGCTGTGTGATGCTTGGAGGACAACTAAGCCTTTTGTAGCAACAATTAAAGCATCAGCTTGATCGGTGAAGGCAGGTTATACGTGAAGGGGTTTTTAATAAACTGGAAGGCAAGCTCAAGAATTTCTGTTAGTCACCAGTTTTTATTAACCCCATGGGGCATGGTCTCAAAAGCACTTGTTTTTGTACGTCTTGTCTTTGAGACTCTGAGTTTTGTTGTCTGTTCTGAAACTTTGTTAGAGGTTCTGTTTTAGCATTCACTCCATTAGGTCAAAGGCGTTCACCCCTATTGCTTGGGAATCCCTAGGTTTTGTGGTGATCTTCCCCAGGCATTCAGCCTGCAGCCCTGGGAAGCAGAGACCCAGGTGGCCAGCCCCAGCTCCTGCCAAGTCCTGGCACCTGGGTGGTCAGCCTGCATGTCTTCCTCTCAGATCTTTTCTGTCACTGTTCCCTGAGTGCTTACTCACCCCTCAGTTTACTTCTGTCTGAATCGGTTTTCAGGGTTCTGTGGACTTGTTTCCCTCCCTGTGACTGTGAGGGTGGGGTCAAGCTTCTGTCCTACACTGTTCCAGAATCTTCTGTCCCTCACACTGGTCACCACTTCTCAAAGTGTGTAGACTGAGGTTATGTGCCTTTCTTCATTGGTTTATTTTCTGCCGCTGAAAATTTCCTGGCTTTTATTTCGCCTCTTGTTGGAAAAGCGCAATTCTCTGATCAGATTTTTTTGTGCCATCTTTATCTGGCAATCTGTGGTGAGCTTTTAAAATATAAAAGACAGATAAAAAAAAAAAAAACAACACAAAACATTCCTGTGTCCAGGCTTGGACCTTCCATTTCAGAGGGTCTGGAGTGAGGCCCAAGTGTTTCCTTTTTAGAAGCCTCACTGCAGTCCTTAGGACCAACCGAATTTAAATCCAGTATCTTTATTAAAAGATGTATATTTTCCTTTTATGTTTTAATTAGCCTATCTGAAGAGCAAGTATATAAAACAATTTAAATTTCTCAGAAAGACCCCATAAATTTAAAGGTGCTTTTGGTGTTTATTTGCTTGCTTTTTTTTTTTTTTTTTTTTTTTTTTTGTGGTATGCGGGCCTTCCTCTGTTGTGGCCTCTCCCGTTGCGGAGCACAGGCTCCGGACGCGCAGGCTCACCGGCCTTGGCTCACGGGCCCAGTCGCTCCGCGGCATGTGGGATCCTCCCGGACCGGGGCGCGAACCCGCGTCCCCTGCATCGGCGGGCGGACGCGCAACCACTGCGCCAGCAGGGAAGCCCTGCTTGCTTATTTTAAAAATAACCTCATACAAATAGGGCCAGAAAGCCCACCTCCGGAGAATGGAAATGCAAGTTGCTCTTTTTTTTGTAATGGTCCCTGAGAGAGATATCCTTAGATCTGAAGTTCCCTTCTAGACCTCTTAAGCTTTTAGTTTTCTGCTGGTGTTTATAGAGTGAATTATTCACTGATGCTTTTAAGAAGCATTTTGAATGCTGTATATGCTAACACCGTCAAAGTGATATTCCTTCTTCAGTACTGGACCGTCTTTACTGGAGATCGCCCACAACAGGTCTTTAATCCTGGTTAGGATTTGACTGGTAAAACGGAACTATAAAAAGTACTGGTTTCACTTGGATCTCTTCAAGCTATGCTTCCTTCAACTAGATATAAAGTTTAAGTTATTTTTACGGCTGCTAATGACTGAACGCTAAAAAGAAAATGTAGATTTAAATCAACCTCTAAAATAACAGTTTTGAATGAGTTTTTATATAAGATGTGAGTTTAGAAGTGACATTTTCCGTTTGTAATTTACAGTTAGCAGAAGAAATGGTCAGTATTTAAAATCATGCGCTAAAAATAATATCTCACGTGCAACCTCTAGGCTTTTCAATACTGCAGGTCCCATATATGCTGCTTTAAATATATTTGGAAAATAACCTATTGATTAGTCATTGCTTTCCATGGCTCCCCTTTTATTCCTGGTACATGTAAGTCGGAGCTATTGTTTTTATTAAATCTACCTTTTTCAGGACTAAATGTGGTAGGCAACTCAAAGAATTCTACCATGCTTTCAATATATAAGATTTATCTCTTTTAACAAAGTGAATCATCTATGTATAGCTGATAACACTTTGTTATAAAGCAGAAACACACCATTGTAAAGCAATTATACTCCAATAAAGATGTTTAAAAAATTAAATTAAATTAAAAACAAAAATTTCTCTCTTTTGCATTAATTTTTCTCTAAGGCACATGCTTTAAGGAAATACTGCTTTTTCACATTCTTTCAAATCTAGATCTATTAGATAATCTTTGCTGTGTATCCAGAGTATCAGTAGAGAAAACACAATGTAGTTTAAGCATAGCTCACGGGATAGCAACCTCCAAGTCAGTACATTTTTCTTTCATCAGTTCGTCTAATTATAATTTTTAAATTGTTATATACCCATGCCTTCTTTTTAAAGTAATTGCAACAATCACTATTCAATTGGGTGATATATATTCCCTGGGAATTTCCAAACTTTAAGGGACAATAGAGGTCATTTCACCCACCTGCCTCGGGTTTACAGATGAGGAACTGGAAGCACAGGCTTGTCCATTGCTTTGTCTGAGGTTACACCATCTAGTCACAGGGCCTTTGGATTCCCAAAGCAACGTCCTTTTTACTTTTTTTTTTTTTTTTTTTTTGCGGTACGCGGGGCTCTCACTGCTGTGGCCTCTCCCGTTGCGGAGCGCAGGCTCCGGACGTGCAGGCTCAGCGGCCGTGGCTCACGGGCCCAGCCGCTCCGCGGCATGTTGGATCTTCCCGGACCGGGGCACGAACCTGTGTCCCCTGCATCGGCAGGCGGACTCTCAACCACTGCGCCACCGGGGAAGCCCCCGTCCTTTTTACTAAAGTCCTCTGCCTCTCATGTCACCTAGTAACACCTATTAGAGGTGAACTCACATTTCACTTTGTCTGTAAAACGTACCATGATCAAAATTGTAAATTTATTATTGCACACTTTTCTAGGCACATCTGTAGGTTCAGGAGAAATGAAAGAAATAGAATGTGAAATAATGAAAGTAGCTACTATGAAAGGGGAATAGCAACATGGAATAAACAGGGAAGTGAATACTGAGATGCTGTCATATGAAGAGTCCCACTGTGGACCACTAGTCCGCTTCTAGGGCTGTTGTTGTTCTTCTTTTTTTAAATTGAAGTATAGTTGATGTTAATTTCTGCTGTACAGCAAAGTGACTCAGCGATACACACACACACACATATTCTTTTTCATATTCTTTTCGATTATGGTTTATCCCAGGACATTGAATATAGTTCCCTGTGCTATATAGTAGGACCTTGTTGTCCATCCATTCTATATGTAATAGTTTGCATCTACTAACCCCAAACTCTCAGTCCATCCCTCCTCCAGCCCTCTCCCCCTTGGCAACCACAAGTCTGTTCTCTATGTCTGTGAGTCTGTTTCTGTTTCGTAGATAGGTTTATTTGTGCCATATTTTAGTTTCCACATATAAGTGATATCATATGGTATTTGTCTTTCTCTTTCTGACTTACTTCACTTAGTAAGGTCCATCCTTACTCTGGATCCATCCATGTTGCTGCAAATGGCATTATTTCATTCTTTTTAATGGCTGAGTAGTATTCCATTGTATATATGTACCACATCTTCTTTATCTATGGCTGTTCTTCTTCCCTTTTTTTCAATATTTATTTATTTATTTATTGGCTGCATCAGGTCTTAGTTGCGGCACGTGGGATCTTTTGTTGCATCGCACAGGCTTCTCTCTAGTTGTGGCGCATGGGCTTAGTTGCCCTGCGGCATGTGGGAACTTAGTTCCCTGACCAGGGTTCGAACTGGTGTCCCCTGCATTGCAAGATGGATTCTTAACCACTGGACCACCAGGGAAGTCCCTTTATGGCTGTTCTTCTAACTACAGAAGCCAAAATCAGGACCCAAAAGAAATCAATCAGTGGAACAAATGTTAATGGATTTTCTTTTTTCAAGGTTACCTCTTAGTTTTTGTGTAACTTGAAGCATGCAGAATGTAGAGGGGAGTATCTGGATTCTTGACCTGGAGATGGGATTAGGAAGAGAGATTAGTGCAATTTTGACTAATCTGAGTGTGTTCAGTGCAAGCCTGCTAGGCAGGTTAAAAGTTCTCCTTGCTAAATGTCTTAGCATAAACATCCCCCCAAATATTGTCTCTCCTTCCTTCAAGAAGACTTATTCACAAGTAGTTTTCATTAGGTTTTGGAAGAGCAGCACACAGCCTTGAAAACCTGCCCTTGACACTTTGATTTTTCATTTAAACATTTGGACTCAGTCCATATGCTTGCCTTGGATTTAGAGCAATAATGGTTGCATAGAAACACATGGTCTGCCCTCTCCAGTTAAATAATGTCAGGTCTTGACATTCAGGTAAACGACCAGTTAGCGACCATTTCTGTTCTTATTTGCTCTACCTTTAGGTAAAAGAGTCAAAGCTATGCAAGTCTTTCACGCTGAAAGATGGAAGGAAACAAGTGGATTTCAGCTGTGGACATTTTGTGACTTCTTTTTTTAACTTGTAAACAAAAGCACTGACTTCTTTCGTTCCTGATTTCTCAATTAATTATCTTTCTGTATAAGGTGACATGTCTGCCTTTTTGTTTTAGGAATCTTTCGAAGAAATACCAACCTAAAAAGAACTCGAAGGAAGAAGAAGAATACAGGTGTGTTTATCATTGATTGTTATGTGGTAATATCTATATGGCATTGGTGATGATTATAAAGGAAATCTACATATATTTTGTAGATATATCTACAAAATCAAGTTGCCTTCCTCATTCATATCTGTGCCAGTTTTTAAATTGGGGGAAAGACAATAAAAACCTACTCAAATAACTTATACTGAGTCACTAGACCTACTCCAGATTGTTTCAATTAAGGTAATTAGGAAAAGCTTAGAATGTAATCTAAGCAAATACAGGAAATGTGGACCATATGCACTCTACATCTTGATGTGGTTTTGTAAATATCAGGCGTCTCATTCATCCAACAAATATGTCTGTTTCAGACAGCAATTAAGACATCTTAACATGAAAAGTCCAAAAGTATTATCTGTAATTTAGATCTAAATATCCATGATATTAGTACCTATAGTGTATATGTATTTTGGGTTATATGTGGGCTATTATTAACAAAGCCAAATATTGCCTTATGTAGGGCAATTTGGCTTTACAAAATGAAAAATGTTTCAGTTGTCATTTATTCTGCGCCATTTTGATGAGAACCCTCTTATGTGTAATGAATTGTCAAGACCCTATGGGAGCTGGATGCAAATTAACCTGATTTTAATTACTATTTCGCTGGTGGGAAGCAACATGAGAGAGGATGTGCCTTGTTTGAAAAGGAGTGGTGTGCGTTCTGTTCTGTAGGTATACAGCATGTAAAGCCTTCCTTTCCACCCTGAATGAGATGAACGATTATGCTGGACAGCATGAAGTCATCTCCGAGAATATGACCTCCCAGATCACCGTGGAGTTAGCACGCTACGTCCAGGAATTGAAGCAGGAGAGGAAATCGGTAACTAAAATTTGTTTTTTCTTCCTACGAGATGGGCCAAAGATGATGTGAATATCCCTACAAGTTTTAAAATTATCAATAAATGGAATCATATTAGATGGTGGGTCTTAAATTACCACCTTTGAGACACATATAAACATTCCTGACCCTGTTTGTAGAAAGTGTTTCTAGGTCTTTACATCCGATTTCAAGTGTCCCTCGGACATTCTGAAACTCATTTGTGGATCCCAGAATACTAACCCCTTTGAGGAATTTAAATATATTTGCGGCTATCGGATATACAAGAGTAAGCAATACAATATGATGTATGCTGTGTGGAATAAGCTGTATTAAAATAAATGTTATAAGGAGTTCAAAAGAGCCAGAAAGATGACCTCAGTTACAGCCACTCCGTTCCGTGGCTCATTCATTATCATCTAATGAAGAGGGCCTTTTTGTTCCTCTTGTCATCATTACAGTCTTTTCATAGCTTTTGTTGTTAACAAAAGGGAAAAATGTACCCTCAAGTAAAATATATTCATAGTCAAGATTTTGCCCTAAGAGATTTATCATTAAGCCATGGTCGTCTGTATCATTGTACGTTGATCACCTGTGAGGTGCATAATAATTTGTTAATAATAAAGTACCAAAGTTGGCCAGTGATATGCTTTTCTATATAAATTTGAGTCCACAGTAATTCTTTTAATGCTCTGGAGATACATGAGACAAAAAGATTGATAGGGTTCTTGCTGAAATGGTGGAGATATTAAATAATAATGACCAAAATAATTATTTGGGGCTTCCCTGGCGGCGCAGTGGTTGGGAGTCCGCCTGCTGATGCGGGGGACGCGGGTTCATGCCCCGGTCCGGGAGGATCCCACGTGCCGCGGAGTGGCTGGGCCCATGGGCCATGGCCGCTGGGCCTGCGCGTCCAGAGCCTGTGCTCCGCAGCAGGAGAGGCCACAACAGTGAGAGGCCCGCGTACCGCCAAAAAAAAAAAAAAAAAAAAAAAATTAATTGCAGTTGTGATAGTTTTGACAAAGTACGAGTACATATGTGAGAACATATAATGAATGGGAACACCTAACATGCTTATGCTCTGGATCATGGGAAAGCTTCCTGGGGGGCTTGACAGTTAAGGCTTTAACAGGACTTGAGGGACAAGTAGGAGTTGCATGGGACAAACATTCAATAGAGGGAGCAGCCGTGCAAAGGCCCTGAGACAGGAAGGTGTTTGGAACATCTGAGGAGTTTAGTTCTTTCTGAACTGTAAATATGTAGCAAATAGCTTTGGGTGTGTTTAGAAGTTAGGAAGAGATATATGCCTTAGGATCAACCCATTGGATTAAAAAAAGAGTTAATACACTGAGCTGATGTTTTTATCTATTCACATTAAAGCAGTGATTAGCAAGCAGGCACAGTTTTGCTCCCCACCCCAGCAAACATTTGTCAATGTCTGGAGACATTTTTGGTTGTTAGGGGCATTATAGCTGGGGGGTTGCCACTGGCATCTAGTGGGTAGAACCCAAAGGTGCTGCTAAACATCCTATAATACACAGAACAGCCTCCATGACAAAGAATTACCTGGTCCAAAATGTCCATAGGGGCTGAGAAACCCTGCACCAGAGCTCCAATTAGGTGACAGTCTCTATAGACCACGGAGACTGGTCTTTTATAAGAAAAGGAGACCTTTTCTTTTATATGATGGAAAGGAAGAAGTGAAACAGAATATTAAGGTTTGGAATTAAGCAAAATACCTAACATAATCATAAAGGAAACACAGTAAATCTGAACACGATGCTGGACTACTTCCCTGGTTCCTGACTTTCCCTTGACCTTGCAAAGTTTATACCTTCTTCTTATTTGTTACTTTGGTCAGTGGCTTGTGTCTCTTGCTGACCTTCCTTCACTCATATAGTTTAGCATTTTAGCCAACACCCTAAACAGAAACTGTGCATTTACCTTAGTAGGAATCATTAATTGTATTTCTGGAGTGAATCATGAAACGTGAAGCCCACATAACTTGGCTTCCTCCTACTTTTTTGAATTCTCCCCCTCCAACCACGTGGCCTTCTTACCCTGTGCGATCCATGCCCTGTGCGATCCTGCCCCAGGGCCTTTGCACTGGCTTTTCTCACCTTGGTAAGCTTTTCCCCCAGGTATCTGCAGAACTCACTTCCTGACTTCTTTCTCAGGAATATCATCTCATTGAGGTCTATCTTGTTTACCTTATTTAAAATTACAAAGTCCCCCCACCTTCTCCACCCCATTTCTACCACCTCCCCCTGCTTTATTTTTGTTTAGTACTTAACCAGCATCTAACATTTTATGTATTTACTTGTTTGTTTTTCTTTCACCCCACGCTGTAAGCTCCACTAGGGCAAGAATTTTCTTGTCCACTGTTGTATTCTCAGTCCCTGGAACAGTGCCCAGTGTGGCACAAAGCAGGCTCTCGATCAATACTCTTGGAGTGAAAGAAAGAATTGAGAAGTAGAAGCAGCCTTCTTCGACATAGCTTAGTTCTCAGTTACACTTTGTTTTACGAGTTGCAGATCCTTGTATTTCTTCGCTGTGTTATGATTGTGTCCTTTTGTTTTATTTACTCACTGGTAATCATGTCTTTTTTACAGTCTGTCATGTCTGTACTTTGAATTCTTTTCCTTTTTTAATAAAAAATTATAGTAATTTAATTATTAAATTATAGGTGGTGCAGACACACGTTAAATAATACCTTGCAATGCATAGTGTTCCTTTTCTTTTAAGGAGAATTACATGTACACTTCTCTGAGTCAGATGTTCTGTTGAGAGGAGCTGTAAACAGTATGCTGTCTTAAAGCCTTTTGTAATGCTATTGAGATGAAAATTTAGGAAATTGTGAGACCTTTTAAAATTCTAGAAAGAATATCAGTAAGTACATGTACATTTGTGGTGTTTTAATATCATGCTTCATGAACATTTCTGCTTTGCTTATTATGTGGGTAACAGCTACCATTATTTTGAATGACCGCATGATGTGGCATTGTGTTGATGTTCTCTGATTTCTAAAATTACTCTCATAATATTGGATATTTAACTGTTTGGCCTCAAGTGTTCATTTTTACAGGTTATAATAACTGACTTCTATCCTCACAGCATCCCTGGGGGAGGGGGAGGGCTGTTATCTTATACATTGTGCTTATTATTTTACATTTCGCTACCAGGCAGCCCACGTCTCAGGGCAGCGCGCGTTCACGCACATGCTCTGGTTCCCACTGAGTTATTTTCTTGAACTTACACCCAAGGATGCTGGGCTGACTGGTGTGAAGGTCTCCATCAGCAGTCAGCTGTAGAAAGGGCTCCTTGAGATCATCTCATACCATGCAGTATTTCTCCTTGCAACCTTTCACTTTTGGCAACCCTGACTTTTCTTAGTAAGTGATCTAATTTTCATAAGGATGACTGTCAAAACCACAGTAGACTGTGACGGTTTCCACTTTCTGGTGACGGTAATTATCAGCAGAAGGGCCACAACAGAGCGAGAGCCCAAATCCAGCTCTTCTGGGGTCCAGTCCAGTTGCTGCTTCGGTGCGGGACCATGAAGGGCTGACAGTGAACTTCAGCTCTTCTGTAGAGGAGAGGAGAGCCTCAATCAGCAGTATGTCCAGAGAGCCGCAGCCCCCGGCAGTCAGGGAGGAGAGGAAAGGACCCAGGCTCTGCAGTCAACAAACCCACTCAGGACTCCGGCAGCCCCACCAGCTAGGAAACCTTAGGCAGGTTATATAACTCTCTGAGCAGCCAGTTCTGCATCTGTAACTGAGGCTGATTATAATAAACCACCTTCCCGAGTTCAGGGGAGGATCGCAAGAAGACAGGTACAAACCGCCTAGCACCACATTCCGTGTATTGATATATAGGCACTGCATATCTGGTACCTTCCATCAGGTCATTCTGTTTCTCAATACAGAATCTCCTTTCTACTCCAGAAAGGGTTTGATCAGGGTTTATTACAGAAAACAGGAGCATACACAGGTCTCCTTGTGACCATATGTCATAACAATATTGTCCATAACAGGACCAGTCTTAAAAATGTTGAATTGGCTGATGGCATTGAAAACAAGCCGCTTTTACAATTTTAGGTCGAGTTACTGTTTCTCATGGCTGACTAGAAATAGTGTCTTGCTTAAAGTACCATTCTTAACCATCAGCCTAATACATTTTGGGCCATTTGATACAGTGGCGAAATCCTCCCTGCCCAAAGGGACGATTTAGAATTTACAGGATTACTGCTGGATCTTGTTACTGCATATAGAGAGGATTTCCAAGTTCAGTTCAGAATACTAGTAGAAAATTATTTTTCATATAGATTTTGCGATGTTTGAATAGATGAATCTCTAACAAGAGTGCCCGGTGAGAAATAGCTCACTATGCAAAAGATGAGGTTTCCTTCCTTTTTTGAATGGATTTGAAAGGAAGTAGAAGACAGTAACATAGTGGGAGAGATGGATATTCTCCTTGCCTCTGAGGCCATATCGTGCTCATGAGCCAGCTGTTTGATCTTAAACAAAAGCTTAAAGTCTTAAAGGTATAACTGATTCACTTTGCTGTACAGCAGAAGCTAACGCAACATTGTAAATCAACTACACTCCAATAAAAATTAATTTTAAAAACTCTTGAAGTCTTAAAAGTAAAACAGGATAGTACTTGCTGTTCATGTTTTTGGGAGAAAGGATGATTTTTTTAAATTTATTTTCTTTTTCTATTGAAGTATAGTTGATTTACAATGTTATGCCAGTCTCTGCTGTACAACAAAGTGACTCAGTTACACACACATATATATATACATTTCTTTTGGGACTTCCCTGGTGGTCCAGTGGTTAAGACTCTGCACTTCCGCAGCAGGGGGCACAGGTTTGACCCCTGGTCAGGGAACTAAGATCCCACATGCCGCGTGGTGCGGCCAAAAAAAAAAAAAAAAAAAAAGTGTGAAAAGACTTTGTCAACATAAAAAAAAAAATTCTTTTCCATTATGGTTTATCCCAGGAGATTGGATATAGTTCCCTGTGCTATACAGTAGGACCTTGTTGTTTATCCATTCTAAATGTAATAGTTTGCATCTACTAAACCCCAAACTCCCAGTCCATCCCTCTCCCTCCCCACCACACCACCCCCACCCCCTTGCCCCTGGCTTCGTTCTCTATGTCTGTGAGTCTGTTTCTGTTTTGTAGATAGGTTCATTTGTGCCATATTTTAGATTCTACATATAAGTGATATCCTATGGTATTTGTCTTTCTCTTTCTGACTTACTTCACTTAGTACGATAATCTCTAGGTCTATCCATGCTGCTGCAAATGGCATTATTCCGTTCTTTTTTATGGCTGAGTAGTATTCCATTGTGTATATGTACCACATCTTCTTAATCCATTCATCTGTTGATGGACATTTGGGTTGTTTCCATGTTTTGGCTATTGTGAATAGTGTTGCTGTGAACATAGGGGTGTGTGTATCTTTTTGAATTACACTTTTGTCCTGGTGTATGCCCAGGAGTGGAATTGCTGGATCATATGGTAGTTCTATTTTCAGTTTTCTGAGGAACTTCCATACTGTTTTCCATAATGGCTGCACCAACTTACATTCCCACCAGCAGGGTAGGAGGGTTCCCTTTTCTCCACATCCTCTCCAGCATTTGTTATTTGTAGACTTGAGAAAATATGATTTTTATGCAGCAGTTTCCACATATGCTATGTTCTCCTATTACAGTGCAGCTCACTCACATAATATTATGAATAACCAGCGTTGGTCCTGACACACAGAAATCCGTTTGCGCGTTTTGATGAGAATTTGTTGATTTTGTAAAAGGAAATTCTTTAAAAGAGAGCTTTGACTTGCCATTTGCAAGAGCACAGCCGTTGAGGTTCTTTCCAAAGCCTGGTGTTCAAGCCAGCAGCAGTTCTCATTAGGAAACACCAACACTCCTGGAAGCCTAAGAGTAGGGGGGCTCTTAATTTCTTCACCTCATGGGCTCCACTTAAGGCAACTGTATTTTTGGCAAGATGATCACCTTCTCTTTAGAGGTAATGGACTCAGTGGCCAGTCCTTGGGGTGAATATAAGTTGAAGCACACAGTGACCGTTCCTTTGCTTTGCCTTCAGCCTTTTATTCTCAAACATAAATTATCAATGCATCTGATTGTGTGACAATGTCTGGGATTTACTGGTGTTCAATGATAATGGATAGAAATAACGGGAAAATCAACAGTTCTTTCTAAGGCAACATGATTAGTTTTAATGTGTAAAGTCTAGACATTTTATACTTGCCTGATTTTCCTAGATTTTTACAAACTTACAGGAAGTACAAGATTCCTCATCTCTTTAAGCTGACCACATACAATAAGAACGTCTGTTTCTTTTATTTACTTTCCCTTTTTAAGGGGAGTTTCTGTGATTCATTGATTAGTTACCAAAGTTTTTAAAGAATGTTACTAAAACTCTGAATTAAAGAACAAAAACACAGTCCTTATCAATCAAAATCATCATTTTTCCAGGTTTCCTTCTGGATGTCATTTATAGATATATAGATAGTTATTTATATAGAGAAGTATTGATATCCTCTATATATGGATATAATATACATATAATATTTAAGAGTATTAGTCCTAGTATAGGTAGAATTTGTTTTTCTTTATTCCCCATTCAATATCATAAACACTTTATATGTTTCTACATGAAAACATATAGTTTTCATAATTAGAATTTTAGTGGCTATGTATTATTCTAACACATAATTCACTTAACTAATTACTGTTTGATCATAGGCTGTTAGTGGTTTCTGATTATTTATTTAGTTATTTAGTTAGTTAGTTATATAAATAATACTGCCGTGAATTCTTTACTTTTGTAGCTGTTTTCTTTGTGTGTGGTGGGGTGGGGATTATTTCTCCAAGCTAAATTCCCAGAAATGAGAATATGAGGTCAAAGCAGACCAGACTCATGGTTCTTGGTTAAACTTTGGCCATTTGTGAGATTGATGGTCTTTAAAAGAAGAAAAGTTGAGATTCCCAAGTTGCTGAAAGGATCAACTTGGGTGTGAATTGGCTTATCTGAGATGTGGGTAATTCAGAGTTGCTATCAGATAGATTCCTCTGAAAGAACTATTATAAATATGCCCTTACTAGCAATTTTCGCACTCTGAATCAAGTTATTAAAGAATTTTAGAGAGGTTCAGCTCCAACCTTTGAGTCTGTGTAGGGTTATCTGCAGTGGTCACCACTAACCACATATGAGGGATTTATGGAGATTTATAGCTCCAGGAGGGAAATGCAGAGGTTCCAGCCAACATTTACTGGAACCTCCAACTACATTTCTCCTGGCAGGTGGAAGGAACGCTTGTTACGAAATGTTGGCCAGGAGCAGAATCACTTTTTGGCAATGGTTATCTGAAGAGTTCTGGAGGAAATGATTATACCTTCAGTGACTCACTAAAATTTTTATAAATCTCAGATAATGCTTGCAAGACCCCACATTACTGAGAATTGACAATATGAAATTTTCCCCCAAGGTTTTGGAAATGTTTAAAAATGGATACTAAAAGCCACACATTTACACAGTTGTTAAGAATCCGCCTGCCAATGCAGGGGACACGAGTTCGAGCCCTGGTCCGGGAAGACCCCACGTGCCATGGAGCAACTAAGCCCGTGTGCCACAACTACTGAGGCCCGTGCGCCTAGAGCCTGTGCTCCACAACAAGAGAAGCCACTGCAATGAGAAGCCCGTGCACGGCAAGGAAGAGTAGCCCCTGCTCGCCGCAACCAGAGAAAGCCTGAGTGCAGCAACGAAGACCCAACGCAGCCATAAATAAATAAATAGATAGATAGATAGATAGATAGATAAATAAAATAAAAGCGACACATTTAAAAGTTTAGGTATTGGCTATGTCCTATTTATGAAACTTACGAAGGGGCTTAATTTCCTATAAGGCAGTTCTGCAGCCCAGACTGACTCTAATATGTTTAGAACATGTTTTGGTTTTTTGGTTGGTCTTTGTTGGTTTGTTTGTTTTTTGGCTGCACTGTGCCATGCAGCTTGTGGGATCTCAGTTCCCTGACTTGGGCCACGGCAGTGAAAGTGCTGAATCCTAACCACTGGACCACCAGGGCACTCCCTAGAACATGTTTTTATAAGAGATGACAGCAAAGAGACAAAACTTAGCATGAAGGAAAGCAAAAAGTAAAAGGAGCTTATCTATATGACCAAGCTAATTACAAATCTGTTTTTGATTTATTCAGTCCTATTGAGATTCAACTGTGGATACTCTGTTATAAATCCAGAACCTGTAGGAAGAAAACACAGAAAAGCAAGGCAGATTTTAGATTTCATGATCTGGAAAAGAAGCAGTGGGTCTAAAGAGCTGTTCTTCCTTACTGGTGTTACTGCATTTATTTAAATAAATCAAAAAGCGGGAAACCCTATAAAAGTTGTTGGTCTTCTGCGTGTCACACTTACACAGCACCCACTAATAGCCCCTGGTTTAATGTATGTCTAGACGGTGTATTTTGTTTTGTTCTGTTCTCTTTGTTTGCAAAGAACATGTGATAGTGGCATTCAATTAATTCAATTAATTAACACCCTGTCCCCACTGTGGTTCTGTCACTGCAAAACCATTGGCCTGGTGAACCAAAGAAATTTTATTTTCTCATTTATGGGGTAACATACTTAATTATCAGGATCCTTAAATTCTGTCCTTGATTTCATGGATTTGAAATGCGACTTTGGGTTTTGTGTTTCCCCCTTGTAAGTTAGAATGAGACCTTCTTTTTCTTCTAAAAAGTGTGAGAATTTCTTGACTACTGTGGTGTGTCTCCCCTGACTCTCCTATATCCAGTCATCTCCCCTTAGATGTCCGATATAGCATCACCCATCACCCGCGTCCAGATAGATAGATAAATAAAATAAAAGCGACACATTTAAAAGTTTAGGTATTGGCTATGTCCTATTTATGAAACTTACGAAGGGGCTTAATTTCCTATAAGGCAGTTCTGCAGCCCAGACTGACTCTAATATGTTTAGAACATGTTTTGGTTTTTTGGTTGGTCTTTGTTGGTTTGTTTGTTTTTTGGCTGCACTGTGCCATGCAGCTTGTGGGATCTCAGTTCCCTGACTTGGGCCACGGCAGTGAAAGTGCTGAATCCTAACCACTGGACCACCAGGGCACTCCCTAGAACATGTTTTTATAAGAGATGACAGCAAAGAGACAAAACTTAGCATGAAGGAAAGCAAAAAGTAAAAGGAGCTTATCTATATGACCAAGCTAATTACAAATCTGTTTTTGATTTATTCAGTCCTATTGAGATTCAACTGTGGATACTCTGTTATAAATCCAGAACCTGTAGGAAGAAAACACAGAAAAGCAAGGCAGATTTTAGATTTCATGATCTGGAAAAGAAGCAGTGGGTCTAAAGAGCTGTTCTTCCTTACTGGTGTTACTGCATTTATTTAAATAAATCAAAAAGCGGGAAACCCTATAAAAGTTGTTGGTCTTCTGCGTGTCACACTTATACAGCACCCACTAATAGCCCCTGGTTTAATGTATGTCTAGACGGTGTATTTTGTTTTGTTCTGTTCTCTTTGTTTGCAAAGAACATGTGATAGTGGCATTCAATTAATTCAATTAATTAACACCCTGTCCCCACTGTGGTTCTGTCACTGCAAAACCATTGGCCTGGTGAACCAAAGAAATTTTATTTTCTCATTTATGGGGTAACATACTTAATTATCAGGATCCTTAAATTCTGTCCTTGATTTCATGGATTTGAAATGCGACTTTGGGTTTTGTGTTTCCCCCTTGTAAGTTAGAATGAGACCTTCTTTTTCTTCTAAAAAGTGTGAGAATTTCTTGACTACTGTGGTGTGTCTCCCCTGACTCTCCTATATCCAGTCATCTCCCCTTAGATGTCCGATATAGCATCACCCATCACCCGCGTCCACACCGCTGTCAGCAGAGGCCCTGGAGCCCAGCAATGGTGTGAAGGAAGCCCCAGAGCTGTGCAATGTGGCGGCCCTGTCAACCTGTCCAAAACAAACTTTGGGTTCCCCGAAGTCTATCCTTTATCATGCCCCATTCCAGTCTGCAATTCCTGCCGTCTGTGAATGGCAGTCCTTTTTAACCCAGTTGTTCTGGCCAAAAACGTGGGGTACCCAGGACTTACTTTTCCCTTATGCCCCATCTTCTGTCTAATGTCAGGTCCTGTCGGCTCGCCCTTCAGTAATTGCTCTGAATCCAAACACTTCTCACCACATCCAGTCTCTCATCATCTCTCATCTGGAGGACTGTCCTGAGCCTTTTATTTTTAATTCATCTCTGCTTCCAGGCTTGCCCCATGGTCCGTGATCCAGCTCCCCGTCTCCGTCTCCACCACCAGCTCATCCTTAGGCAGGTGGTCCCCCTGCACCTCCTGCCCCCATTCAGTCCGTTCTCCATACAGCAGCCAGCGCAACCTTGTGAGAGTGCAAATCAGACCATGTCCCTTCCCTTCTTAAAATTTCCAGTAGGGCTTCCCTGGTGGCGCAGTGGTTGGGAGTCCGCCTGCCGATGCAGGGGGCGTGGGTTCGTGCCCCGGTCCAGGGGGATCCCGCGTGCCATGGAGTGGCTGGGCCCGTGGGCCGTGGCCGCTGGGCCTGCGCGTCCGGAGCCTGTGCTCCGCAGCGGGAGAGGCCGCAACGGTGAGAGGCCCGCGTACCGCAAAAAAAAAAAAAAAAATTTCCAGTAGCTTTCCATTGTGCTCATGTGGCTTGGGAGGCTGTCCACGGTCTAGCCCTTGCCTTCTTCTTCTGCCTTATCCTTCCTCTCAGTCTAATTGCACTGGCTTCTAGCTGTTCCTTGGATACACCAAGCCCTTTCCCACTTCAAAGCATCTGCATTAGCTGTTCCTGCTGCTTGGAAGGGTGTTTCCGAGAGCTTTGCAATTTCACTCCTACACTTTATTCAAGTCTCTGCTCAAGCATCCTCCCAGACTGCCCTATCTAAATGCTGCCTGCACCCACACCCATTCCTCTTTAGTTCCTTACCCTCTTTCTGTTACTGCTGTGTCCACTATTTCACTAGGAAAGGGGCTTTGTTTTATTCACAAGTAAAGCAACACCCTGCCCATGTGGGTGTGGAATTAACACCTGTCGAGTGAACGATTTGAGTTAGATTTTAAGATCTTTCAGCCCAAGGAAGGATTACTGTCCCGAAAGTTTCACCCATCAACCTCGCACTCTATCTAAAATCCTTATTAAGGGCGATTTTCCTTGTATTGGTTTGGAAGAACAGTTTCATACCCTTGGAAGAGATCAAGTGAGGAATCTGAGTCATTTGCTGCTTAATACTGATCATTTGAAGATCCTTTCAGCCTGAGTTGATCGGGATTCTTCAGAGGAATTAGAATTTTAAGGGATGTGAAAGAAGGGATTGTTTTGAAGCACAGTTTAAAAAAGACTACTGGAGTCTGGGTAAAAAGTGTGGATGTGGGGACTTCCCTGGCGGTCCCGTGGTTAGGACTCGGTGCTCGCATTGCAGAGGCCTGGGGTTCGGTCCCTGGTCGCAGAACTAAGCTCCCACAAGCTGCCCGGCAAAGCCAAGAAAAAGAAAAGTGTGGATGTGGGGAGAGGTCTGGGGAGTAAAAGCCAGTATGAGAATAAGAGGCATTTTCAGGAACTTTAAACAAGTTCATTGAGAAGATATTCTTATTATAAATGAATTTGGGGGAAACGGGCCTTACTGAAGAAAACCAGAATGCAGCTCCTGTCAGGAACGTTTCTGGGTTTATGGTTTGGGACTTCAGTGAGGTGACAGACTGCTCCCTTGAGCAGGTCTGAAGGTGCTTCACAGTTTTCCTACACGGTCCACATAAAGATCTACACACACAGATTTATCGCTACGTTAATTAATCCTGAGTCAGGCTTAGAAGCTGCTAGCACTCAAACCCACCACACTGTAGGTTTTGAGGAAATTCTAATATTTGTCACAGACATATTTTCTGGAAGCTCCTTTTCTCTTGGCCTTCTCAAGTTTTTGTGTTCCTTTGTTTTCATCTGTGGAATCTGAGTTTTATTTAAAATTCCAGATGGCTGACTGTCCTTAGTTGAGTGTTTATTCTTTTTAATTTTTTTTCCACTTTTTTTTTTTGAAGTGGCTGTTCTCACATCAATGCCATACTTTGCTTTTTTAAATGTCGTTTTAAAAATTAATGACATATTATATATATGCAGTAAAATGAGCAGCTGTTTGTACCTAATTATAAAATGTGAATAATAAACATTCTCACCATTTGTCTCTTCAGCCTAAGTATGATTTCTTGAAGTGCAGTAAAATCTCCTTGGAAGCTTTGTCATTGTCATTTTGCTTTAAGTTAACGCTTGCCTATTTTAGGTTCCCTGTGATTTTTTATCTCCGCTACCCCTGGTCCCCAGGAAATTTCTAAAAAATTTTTCAAGGCTGATTTTATTTGTATAGATTTTACCTGTATATTTTTAAAGTTCAACCAAAAAGTTGAAATGAAAGTCAGTTTAGCTGTCACCCCAGATACCATCAGGCATTTTTAAAAGGTCTATTATTATGTTTGAAGAGAAACTAAAGCATCTTATTACAGGAGAAAGCAAAGAGCATTTTTCTGGGTCTCTAGAGATGGCATTTCCTGTCTCTCCTCTGATAGGAGAAAAGAGCTGTGATGACTTCACTCCGTGGCTCCAAAAGAAGTGCTTATTATCTTTTTCTAGAGAACAATTCCTCTTTATTTAGAGCTTGGAGACACACTTTTTAGATCCACACTTGCTATCTGCCCAGAGAAGAAATGTTTGACCATTGTTTGTTAATAAACAACAAACACATCTGGCAAGCTGGTTGGTTTGTTTAACTTTGTAACTGTTAAGATAGCTTTTCCGATTAAAGGAGGGAAGATGGAGCTGGTTACAAAGGACCGCTGCTATTTAGGTCATGGGATGCTGAGAACTGTCAGGAGGGCTTTTGTTCCATCCATTAGTTTCCTAAGGGATCAGGCAGCACAAGGTTGTTTTTGTGTGTTGTCGGCAAATCCATTTTGGAGGGACACATACTAGGCAAGAAGGACTGGAAGGAAAATCAGTGACACCTAGATTTTTTTTAAGCTACATGAAATGCAGTCACAGGTGTAGTTCTCAGATGACTGTTTCGGTCCCACCGAATTGTGGTGTCATGGGGTGTGTTGTGACAGGAGTCCTTCCTGGCAAAAAGCTCACCAGTAACGTCAAGCAAGGTCCACACCGTGCTTGAAAAATAAATTCATATTTATTTTTGAACCTTGGAATGAAGAAGTGACAAGAGAGTTTACTACGTAGTAGATTTTCAATAAAAATCATCCCTCGTGCTTCCAAAAACATGACCCTTTTTGGAACACTATTGTCTTCAGAGAAGATTCCTTTGCTAGTAAAGCCCAGTCCACCTTTCCTGTGCCGTGTCCGTCACTTCTCCATGTTCTTTGTGTGCGTTTCCTCTCCATCAGGACGGCCCTGGCTGTGAGGGAGCTTTCGTTTTGTGAAAACATTCATTTCGGAGTTGGAGCGGAAGCTTAGAGCCCAGCTCTGCACTGGGTGCCGAGCTTTTCTTTTTCCTTTTGTGTCTGTCTTTGAATCTCGAAGTAAGATTTGGGGGAATGGAGGTATCTTTTCTGCTAACTGCAGAACACAGGGGACCTGCTTAGGAAATGGGGCTGGTCCTCTGGACTGTTTGGGACAATGACGGGGGACTCTCAGGGCCGAGGGGCACAGCTGAGCCCTGGTCTCCCTCCTGAGCCTCCTGCTCCCCTACCTCCCCAGGCCCTCCCTCCCTCCTTCCTTCCATCCTTCTTTAAAACGATATATGTGGCTTTCAGAAAACCTGTACTTCCTCCAAAGCTCCCTAACTCTGCTCTCAGCTTACCTTACTCCTCCTGAAGCCCAATCCTTTCTTGCTTGTTTAGTCCTACCTTCGACTCCGTCTCTTTTCGGTCCTAGCCCTGTGTCTATTATGAGACTTGAAAAATGAAGCCCCACGGGGCTCCTCTAGACCAAAAAATTGCTAGATGGATAAACCTTGCTGTCAAGAGGCGCTTAAAATGGTGAAACATGACCTCAGAAGAGAGACAAGAAAACATTCCCTTATAAAGGAGCACTGTTCTTAAAAAAAAAAAAAAAAAATCTGATTTTGTCTCCTCCTCCCTGGCCTCCCAAGAGTCAGCTACCTTTTGTGACTCAGCTAAGCCATAGGCGCTGATGATTGAGAGAGAAGGCTCTGAGGCTGTACCGAGGGGACCTCTCCATGCCTGTCCCCCTTTCACCGTGCCTTCTCTACAGCACACCCTTCCCAGCCGTGCTTACCTCGGCGGCCAGAAAACAGACAGCACATTCAAGCCTACTCATTGAGGGAAGGCCGTTTATTAAAAGGAGCATTTACCACTTGTGGAAAGGGCTCAGGAAAAGCAGTAAGGGATGGAGCGGTACCCCCAGGCTAATCATGGTGGGGAGCTGCTGTGGCCTTGGGTCTCAAAGGGCAAGGCAGCCTTGTAGGAGCTTAAGAGATCAGCTGCAGGGGTGCTGCCTGACCGGAGGAGCTGTGGCCTTTGGTCAAAGGACCTGGCCAGCCCCTGGCATCCCAGCGAGGGAAAGCTGCAGATGGAAACT
Organism: Physeter macrocephalus; assembly: GCF_002837175.3. Lineage (NCBI taxonomy): Eukaryota > Metazoa > Chordata > Mammalia > Artiodactyla > Physeteridae > Physeter > Physeter macrocephalus. The sequence goes on from NC_041226.1 coordinate 87,528,663, forward strand.
CATGCCCTCTGATATGCCAGAACCCTCTCCGTGGCAAATCTAACAGAACCAGAGGGCAAGGGCTTCTGTTCACATGGTCCATGCAAGTCTGAACAACCTTGGAATCACTCGGACCCCTCCGTATCTCACAGCCCACATCTGATCTGATTCGCCAGCAAATCCTAGTGGTTTTCCTGATCAAAGGACACCCAGAATCTGAGCCTCTGTCACCACCTGCACTGCTACCCCATGGTCCGAGTCTCCATCATTTCCAGGGTTGGAGAGAGACTCCCACCTGGAACCTTCCTTTATGGCATCTACAGATCCCCTGCTCATTCATACAAAAAGCCTATGAGACCCTGCAGGGGCTGCCCCTTTCTTCTCTGACCCCATCTCCTCGTATTCTTGAGGCTCCCTTTGGTCTGGCCCTCTGGTGCCCTTGGTGGTCAACACCAAGCACATACCTGCCTCAGGGCCTTTGCAGATGGCAGGGAGATGAATTTTAAGTTTTAAGAAAATCTAAGTAATGGAAACATCTATCCACACAAAACTTATACAAATGTTTGCAGCTGCATTATTCATAATAGCCCCAAACTGGGAACAACCAAATGCCCATTAGCTGGTGAATGGACCAACAAAATGTGGTATAGTCACCCAAAGAAATAGCACGCTACAATAAAAAGGAATAAAGTACTGATACATGTGATCACGTGGATAAACCTTGAAAACATTAGGCTAAGTGAACATTATGAAATAATGAAGGCATGATGTCAGTCACAAAAGACATCATATTGTATGATCCCATTCATATGAAACTTCCAGAATAAGCAAATCTATACAGACAGGAAGTGGTGTGGTGGTTGCCTAGGGCTGGGGAGGATGGCAGGTGACAGCTAAGAGGTACGGCGTTTCTTTTTGGGGTGATAAAAATGTTCTAAAATTGACTGGTGAGGGTTGCCTATTTTGTGACTATACTAAAATCCATCGAATTGAACAATGTCAATGTGTGAATCTTTTGGTATATGAATTACATCTCAAAGCAATTAAAAATAAAGATCAAAGGGATTGCCGTCTTAATAAAGCATTCCTGTAATTTTTACAAGTGGTGTATGTAAGTCTTAGCATTCAGTATTATTATAGCTGAAGTTTGAAAGTGAACTCTTGACTATTACTGTTTTCATTTCCCATTTATTTTTTAACTCTTAAATTTCTCTGGCATGCACATACTAGATATTCAATATTTAAATATCATTGAATTGGATGAATTTTTCTTTTCTCAAGTGTTAATATGAGAAAGAGGGGGTACTAATTATGGGTGTGTTCCCCCCTCCAGCACTTTCATGACGGACGGAAGGCACAGCAGCACATAGAGACTTGCTGGAAGCAACTAGAATCAGTAAGTGAAAACCCAACCGCTCAAGAAATGTCTTTATAGATTTTCTCGTTTGAATTTAACTTAAGCTTGAATCAACCAGTAAGTACAAAACAAACAGAGCCACTCTTTATTGTCTTTAGAGATTTTTATAATTTGAATTTAACTGGTTTCTAGAAATCATTACTGAAAGTAAAATGTTAAGCCCAGAAGAGTTCAAGCAGAGTCTTTCTCTAAAAATCACATGGAAAGAACAAAGATTAGACAGTTCGGATGGAAATAAATGTGGATTTTAAAATAACTTCCTGAAATGATGGCACAGAACAAATCGGTTTGGAGAAGAAAGCTTTCGGTGGGGGCGGGGGGGCGGATGTCGATAAAATTACATCTTCTCATAAGAATCTCATGGTTTCATTAAAAATTACTTTCCCGCCACCATCTTCCTCTGCTTTTAGAGTAAAAGACGTTTTGAGCGGGATTGCAAAGAGGCTGACCGAGCCCAGCAGTACTTTGAGAAAATGGATGCTGACATAAATGTTACAAAAGCAGATGTTGAAAAGGTAAGGTGAAAGTGAGGGTTTTTCTTTCATTTCCCTTTTTAATGTTCATCACGTATCCTCCCCGACTGCTGGTCCCCAAGTTCTTCTTTCTGCTGCAACCACAAAAGGCCACTTTACTTGGGATCATTTTCGTTTTGTGTCAACGGAGGGATGTTGGCGGTGGGGTGGCAGGGGGAGAATCTAAAATTTGGGGAATCTTCGGTGTTACGATTTGAGCAGTTTCTTGATTTATTTAGTCATCAGGATGATAACACGGAGACTTAGACCATGAACATACCTTACGGGGTGGTTTCCGCAGACTGTGGTTCTCTCTTAATGGCTTTTCAAAGAAAAAGTCAACCTCTTAAAAGCTGGAGCAGACTGTCCAGTGCCATCTGGAAGAGCTCGGCCGCTTACAGTGCTTCTGTTTAAAAAAGTAGAGAGATTCACACGAGTGGCCTGTGTTCTAATGGATTCATTCAGGTTGATAACAGGTTGTACTTGAAGGCTTGCGTTGGAAAGTCCTCCCAGAAGCTTTTCCCGAAATGGACTTGTATTGACAATTAGGAATATTATTATAAAGCTTGTACTGTGTCTTCCTGTGGTTCCCTCTGTGTTTTTTCCTTGGAAGTTAAAGTTTCTTTTTAGAAAAGTCATCAATATTAGTGTAAACAAAACTAGGCTGTTAAATAACAGTATTCATTCGTGGCTGCCCAGGGCTGTTTTGGCATTCACAGACTCATGCTTTACGCGGGGAAAACTCTGCATTTTCGTAGATTTCTTTCACTTTTGCCAGATTATTTGGAGTTGAATTTGCTCAGAAAATAGTGTGAATGAGTTATTTATTGCCCAATTCTGCCAAATTCCTTGCTTAAAGCCTAGGTATATATTAGCATGCTTTCCTCTAAAATTATCTAATACATTAGAAAACACATTCTTAATGTCTATATTTGATCTTGAGTGGAGATATTTACTTCACCAAAAGATATATTAATTTGCTGGTAAAGTTACCATAAATTACCATAAATTTGTTATAAGTTCTCCTAAAATATTAATTCCCCGAAGTATTTAATATGTTATTCCATTAAAATAGATTGACCCAAAGTTTATCAAAAACACATTTGGGGTTAAACGAGGTAAAATCAGTATATGTGTCCCAGAAACATGCCTGGCACAAAGGTATGCATTCTGTAGCAAATATTTTATTACCCTAAATGTAAAATTGTAGTGCTTTTTATTTATTGAAAGACTTTTTAAAAGGCATTACTATTATGACCTTTTCTTAGAAAAAAAGCTATCTATCCTTGTTCATTGTAGAAATACCTGAAAATACAACCAAATGAAGTGGGAGAAAAAAATTAAAACATCCAACTATGGTTAATAAAATACCTTTCAGAGCCTCCACCGTTCCTTCCTGGTCTCTAAACAAAGCTATTGTACTTTTTTTTTTTTTGGCCGTGCCGCGTGGCTTGCGAGATCTTAGTTCCCTGACCAGGGATCGAACCTGTGCCCCCTGAAGTGGAAGCACAGAGTCCTAAACACTAGACCGCCAGGGAATTCCCTCAGAGCCTTTTCTTTAAAAAAGATTATGTATACTACACATGTACAGTGTAAAGAATAGTAACAAAGGGAACAACTGCTAATCCACAACCTATCTTAAGAAATAAAAATCTTATTGTTGGGCTTCCCTGGTGGCGCAGTGGTTGCGCAGTGGTTGCGCGTCCGCCTGCCGATGCAGGGGAACCGGGTTCGCGCCCCGGTCTGGGAAGAGGAGCCTGTGCTCCGCAAAAAAAATCTTATTGTTGCCTTTCAAGTCTCCCTTCCTAACTTCATCCTTCTCTTCACCCTAGAGGTAAACTTTATCCTTAATTTGGTATTAATCATCTCCTTGCTTCTTCATAGCTTTACCGTAGGTGTCTGTATCTCCAAAGAGTTTATTTCATAATTTTGCGCCCTTTTCACCTTTATAGAAGCAAAATCATACTTCCATTTCTTTTCTTGTGACTTGACTGTTTTTCATTTGATATTATGTTTTTTACTTAAGTCATGTGGACTATAGAACACATAACTTTTATATATTAATTTTAGAGCCAGATGCTTGCTAAACTCTCTTTTTATTTCTATTTTGGGGTTTTCCTTAGAGACAGTCATAACACCAGCAAATAATGACAGTCTTATTTCTTCTGTTTCAATCTTTATGTCTTTTATTTATTTCTCTTATCTTGCTCTGCTGGTTATGACCTCTATTAAGCTGGCAGTAGCAGTTATTGTGGACTTCCTTATCTCGTTCTAGATTATAAAGAGAGTGCTTCAAATGTTTCCCCATTAAGCATGATTATAATATACCCTTTATCGGGCTAAGGGATTTCCCTTCTTTTTCTATTTTGCCAAGAAGTTTTTTTTTTTAAAGCTTGACTTAATATTAAACATCATCAGATACCTTTTCTGCTTCCTTTAATCCATTAACGGGTAGATTACATTATTAAATTTTCTTGTATTGAACCAAATTAGTGTTCCTGGGACGAATATAACTAGGTTATGATGTATTTTTTTTATACAGAGCTGAATTTAATTTGTTAACATTTTAAGATTTTGCATCTATAGTCATTGAAATTGATCTGTATTTTTTCTTACTTGGCTGTTCTAGTTTGCTTTACTTCTTTTTAGTTTTGAAGTGTTGCTCTTTATTCTCTGGATAATATATGTGAGATGAAATTAACTGTTCCTTAAATATTTTGTAATACTTTATTGTGGGAGAGCTTCTAACTACTGATCCAATTCCTTTATTGTCTTTTTCTTTGGTTGATCCTGGTATGTTGTATTTTTTTAGAAATATATCCATCTCATCCCAAGTTTTCAAATTTAGTGGCCAAAAGTTGCCCATAATATTCTCTCACCTTAATTTTTTGCTGCATATATTGTGTGTCCCCCTTATTTATTCCTTATATTATTTATTTATACTTTTGGGAGAGGGCCTTTTTTTTTTTTTTTTTAAATCAATTCTTATTTATTTATTTATTTATTTGGCTGCACTTGGTCTTAAATGTGGCACCCGGGATCATCGTTGTGGCATGCGGGATCTTTTGATGCGGCGCGGGCTTCTCTCTAGTTGTGGCACGTGCGCTCCAGAGTGCACAGGCTCAGTAGTTGCAGCGTGCAGGATTAGTTGCCCCACGGCATGTGGGATCTTAGTTCCCCGACCAGAGATCGAACCCACGTCCCCTGAATTGGAAGGCGATTCTTAACCACTGAACCACCAGCAAAGTCCTGGGAACGCTGTTTTGTTTTGTTTTGTTTTAATAATGTATATATTTTAAAATATTTATTTATTTATTTATTTTTGGCCGTGTTGGGTATTGGCTGCTGCACACAGTCCTTCTCTAGCTGCAGTGAGTGAGAGATACACCTCTTTGGGTGCGTTGGCTTCTCATTGCAGTGGCTTCTCTTTGTTGCAGAGCACGGGCTCTAGGCGCACGGGCTTCAGTAGTTGCGGCACATGGGCTCAGCAGCTGTGGCTCACGGGCTCCAGAGCACAGGCTCAGTAGCTGTGGCGCACGGGCCTAGTCGCTCCACAGCATGTGGGATCTTCCCTGACCAGGGCTCGAACCCGTGTCCCCTGCACCAGCAGGGAGACTCCCAACCACTGTGCCACCAGGGAAGTCCGAGGGTCTGTTTTTTTTTTTTTAAAGGGCATTAATGGTCTTCATCTTTTATTTATTTGTTTGTTTGTTTGTTTTTGGCCATGCCGTGCAACATTTGGGATCTTAGTTCCCCGACCAGGTATCGAATTGTGCTCCCTTCAGTGGAAGCGCAGAGTCTTAACCATTGGACCGCCAGGGAAGCCCTGAGGGTCTGTTTTTTTTTTTTTTTTTTTTGCGGTACGCGGGCCTCTCACTGTTGTGGCCTCTCCCTTTGCGGAGCACAGGCTCCAGACGCGCAGGCCCAGCGGCCATGGCTCACGGGCCCAGCCGCTCCGCGGCATGCAGGATCCTCCCGGACCGGGGCACGAACCCATGCCCCCTGCATCGGCAGGCGGACTCCCAACCACTGCGCCACCAGGGAAGCCCATGAGGGTCTGTTTTTTAAAATCATTTTTTATTAGTATTTTACAAGAACCAAAAGTTATCTTTATGGAGTTTCTTTTTACTTTCTATTTTATTTATTTTCTTTTTCTTCTTCTTCCTGCTCTTCCTCTTCTGTCAATATCTTTGGATTTATTTTATTGCCCTTTTAAAAATTTCTTTCTTCAGATGCTTTCCTCATTTCAACTTTTCTTCTTTTCTAATATAAGCATTTAAGGAACAAAGTTCCCATTTAACTACTGTTTTATTTGCAACCCACGAATTTTGGTATGTAGTAGTATTATTATTGTTCATTTCCAGATATTTTTCATTTCTTTTACTATTTAGTCTCTCCAGTAATTTATTTGGAAGCATATTTTAAAATTTCCAATTGTATGATGTATTTAAATTTGTCTTTTTGTTAATGATTTCTAATTTAATTTCATTGTGGTTATAGAAAGTCTGAGTTTGAGACTTTCACGTTTGTTGAGACTTGTCTTATAGCCTAGTACAGGGTCAGTTTTTATAAATGTGCTCTAAGTAATTGAAAAGAATGTGTATTTTCCATTTCTTGGTTGCAGAGTTCTACATTTTTTCATTAGAGCAAACTTGTTGATTACCCACATCTTCCCATCATTAAGGATTATTTGTCTGCTTGTTGTAATGTATTTTGATAGAGATATGTCACTTCTTTGTGCCTCACTTTCCTTGTCTGTAAAATGGGAACACAGAAGGAAAAGATTGATGCGAGTGTTGGTTGAGATAATATGTACAAGATACTCAAAGCCATTTATGGCAGTGGCCAGTGATGATTACATTAACTATTGCAATGATAACGATGGAAGATTTGTCATTTTCTGTCCATTTTGCTCTTCCATTGTAAAGCTGTTTTATTAAAAAATAAAGTTTAGAATTGTAATGTCTTCAATGTGATTTAATTTTTCACTGATATGTGGTGATCTTCTTTCCACAGTCATGCTTTATGCCTTGAAGTCTATTTTACCTAACATAAACCAGCCTTTTCTTTGGGTCAGCATTTGCCTGGCAAGTCTTTCCCATAGTTTTAGTCTACATGTTTCTTTGTTCCCATATTTAGATGTGTCTTTTGTAAATGGCATATAGCTGGATTTCTTTTTAATACAGTCTGATGGTCTTTACCTTTCACCTGGAGAGTTTGGATGGATGTATACCATCTCATTTTATTTCTGTTTGTTTCACTTTTTCTATGTTTCCTTCCCCCTTTCCCTGATACTCTCTGTTTCTTGCCTTCTTGGATTTTTGAAAATTGTGTTTTGTTTTCCTCATTCCATTTTCTCCTCTACTGCTTTGGAGATTATGTATTCTATTTCTGTGTTTTATTTGGTAAACCTAGACTTTTTTTTTTTTTGGCTGCATTGGGTCTTTGTTGCTGTGCATGGGCTTTCTCTAGTTGTGGCAAGTGGGGGCTACTCTTCATTGCAGTGCACGGGCTTCTCATTGTGGTGGCTTCTCTTGTTGCAGAGCACGGGCTCTAGGCACGCAGGCTTCAGTAGCTGTGGCACGTGGTCTCAGTAGTTGTGTCTCATGGGCTCTAGAGCTCAGGCTCAGTAGTTGTGGCGCACGGGCTTAGTTGCTCCGCGGCATGTGGGATCTTCCTGGAGCAGGGCTCAAACCCGTGTCTCCTGCATTGGCAGGCAGATTCTTAACCACTGCGCCACCAGAGAAGTCCTAGACATTTTAACATATATGTTCAGCCTAACTATAAAGTAAATTAAGGACTTTACTAACGTCCACCCAAACAACTTTAACTAAAACTAGCTCCCTCTTAACATTGCAATGTATTTGTGAATATTTTTGGTTCAACTGCATTAATATTTTTTTTTATAGTTCTGTAAGTATACTTTCTATTTTCTTTGTTCACCATTTCTTTTTGTACCTGGGGTCTTATTCCTTCTTCCCAAAGGACACCTTTAGAAGTTCCCTTAGCAGAGATTTATTACAGTAAAATCTCAGTTTTTGTTTGATTGGAACTGTCTTTTTTTCACTTTCATTCTTGAAACATGATTTCTCCATGTGTACAGCCCTAGGGTGATTGTATTGCACCTGGAGGGTCTTATGCTGCCATCTTTTGACTCCCATTTGTAGTTGAGAAGTCACAGTGTGTGAGAAGCCAGTATAATTGTTAATCCTTTGAAGATAATCTGTCTCTTCTTTTTAGTAACTATTAAGATCTATTTTCTTGTCTTTTTGTTTTTAAAATAGGGGTGACTTTCTTTATCTTCCTTTTGATTCATTGGGCTTATTGCCTCCAAATTGGAATCTTCTGATGCTTGCCTATTCCTCATTCTATTGTTTCCATTGGAACTCTGATTATAAGTCATTAGTTAAAATATCTACTCTATCCTCCATGCCTATTAAGCTATATTTGTATTTTTCATCTCTTTGTCTCTCTCTTTCTCTGTTGTGTTCCATGTAATTCCTGTAGATATAACTTTCATTTCAGTAATTCTCTTAAGCTGTGTCTAATCTGTGGTTTAACATGTCCATTGAGTTTCTAATTTCAGTTGTTACATTTTCATCTCTAGAAGTTCTTTATAGTTCTCTTTAAAATCTATATAGTCATTTGTTATTTTCTTGTTGCTTTGTCACACCCTTGTACCATATTTTACTTCTTTAAGCATACTAAACACACTGACTTTATATTCTCTATTTGATTAATTTCAGTATCTACAATTTATGTGGGCCTCTTTCTTTAGTTTGTTGTGTCTGCTGACTTGTTTCCTCCTATATTTTTGTCCTTTCTTCTATAATGCCATAAATGTGATGCTGAAAAACTTTATGTTCTGAAAAAAAAAAAAAGCTGCTAAAAATAATGAACAGGACTTAGGGGAAAATAGGCTTAGAAATAGATCACTGAATACTAACAGAACTTTGTAACCAGAGAACCAACAAAACAGAAATCCTAGTAAAACAGCTAGCATTTGAATTGAGTATCCCAGCCCTTGTCCTTTAAGATGTAGGTCTTTCTGAGTATTAGGGCCTTAAGACATGTAGGTCCTTGGAAGCATTCACTTTCAGCAAAATGAAAAATCTGATCCTGGATAAATACTTCCTGCACTTATCTGTTGTTCTGCCACAGGTGGAAATATCTTTCCAGATTTTGCATTCGTAGCTTTACCAGTTAGTTCAACAGAATGAGTATTGTAGCAGTTCTTGAAGCCACTGAAGCAGCCACTAGTTGCAATTCTGTAGATTTTTAGCCTTTTTCTTTCTTTTTTTTTTAAATTGAAGTATAATTGACGTGCAATATTATATTAGTTTCAGGCGTACTTAGCCTTTTTCTTAAAATCTGCATGACGTTGCTAGGGCTTACCTGTGATTGCTTCCAAACATTAATTTACTGTGAAAAATTGCATATAGACTGGCAAGCCTTCTGTGTTATACCAACATCATTGCCTTATATTTCAGTCACATAAGAAAGTATGTCACAGCAGAAAAACATGTGAGATTCAAAACAGAGTGTGTGTGATTATAAATGTGCGTTTTTTGGAATTTCACCTCTGGCCTACATTTAAAGTGGGTTCTCCAGGGAGCTGGCATTACCTGGGGTCGCTACCAGGCCGGGACTGCATCAGTCTGAATTTCCAACTTGGGGTTGGGGATCCACACATGCTGTGTGAATTCTAGTCCTTTGTGATTGAAACATTTCCAGGATGACTTTTTAATTTTCCTCCCTCGGGTCAGATCCAAGGTAGTTAACTTAACAAACGTGCAATTGCTGGGGCCAGTTGCAGCTTTAGGACTTTTGGAAGGTACTACCAAATTGAATTGCTCTCCTCAACTATTTTAATATTTCCAAGGATGTATTGTTATTTCTTATACGTAGAGAGTCATTTTATTATTTTTATGGAAGTACTATTTACCTCCTCCCTAAGGATGTGATAAATTACTGGATTTTAGCATCACAAATGTTGAAGCTCATAGAGCAATGTCTAAATGTTCTAATTCTTAAGTTATTTTGCTTATGAGTATCACTTGAAGCACTGTAATTTCCCCCAAACAAACTGTGATTTGATTGTTATATCAGTTTTTGCATTATCAGCAGTGAAGCCTCTTGTCAGTATGAAGCTGAAAGGATGCAGTGTTTCAGTTCTTATGGATACGTAATGTAATTTCCCATTTTGACTTCTAATAGCCTTCAGATCTAATAGAAATGTCTTTTCCTCCAGTTTCTGCCCATGATTAAATTATCCAATTGTATTCAAGATCACTCCCCCTCCTTTTTCTAGCAGTCAGCCCCACGACACTTGGAATGCCATGCCTGTGTTTACAAAGACATTGTAGCTGCTCCCACCATGAGTAGGATGGACTTTCCTAAACTACGCTTGTGTTTGATGACACAGCTCATGGGAACTATATGTGCATGCATCTTCTAAGCTGCGTAGGATCTGGGTAGGAGCCTGATTTTCTTCTTCTCCTTTTGGGAAGTGAAATGTTCTGCAGAGGGATTGGCTCTGTGTTCAAATTGCCTAAATCTGCTCAAGTCCACGTTTTTGCTCTGTGTTCAGTATCAGTGTGTGGCCAGATGTTTAGTCATTTGCTTACAAGAGGGTATTTGTTAGCCTTGAGGCACCCAGTTTATCTAAATGTAAATTTACACGTTGAAAGTAGACATAAGAAAAAAAACTGACAGTTCTACCTCTGGGCCAGTGAACATATTTGGATGTTGTGAGGATGCCGTGTGCCTTAGAAGAACGATGGGGAAAGAAAATAAGTTCAAAGGAATGGTTTTTATGCCACTGTCAGAAAGCTTTGGATTTGAAGACTTGGAATGAGGTGTAGTGATTTGAAATTAGTGAAGCTGGCTATGTCAAAGAGCCAGTAGAGGTTGGAATAGGTCATCTCATGGCTCATGACCCATACGCTCAAGTTGAAGGTGAAACCAGACTTTTTTCCTCCTTTTTAAGGTGATGGAAAAGATAGTCCTTACTATCTGTCTTGTAATATTGAGCAGTTGAAGGACTGCAAAGGGAGCATGGAAAAGTCAAACCATATTATGTCTTACTCAAATATAGGAGTCTCTTGTAAAAAAATTAAAGCACTGAGGATAAGGTGGAAGTATTCTCTGCTGTCCAGCCCTCCACCTCCCAGACCCTCCTCAGAGGTGGTCACTCCCGCCACTGGTATGTGTCGTTATAGACCTTTTAAAATAGGTTTTTATTGAGGTGTAATTTACATACCATAACGTGGCCCCATGTTACATGGACAGCTCAATGAGTGTTTACATATATAAGAAATCGTGTGCCACCACCCCAGATAAGGGACATTTCTAGGACCCCAGCAGGCTCCCTGGAACCCTCCCCCCACCCCAAAGTTATTGTAATAATAAGAATAACTGTTATTCTGACCTCTGACATATATTCGTTTAGCCTATTTCTGTACTTCATACAAATTATATAATACATATTCTTCTGTTTGACTTCTCTAACTCAGCATGACGTCTGTGGGACTCATATTTTTGTCATGCGGGGCTGATTTGTATTGCCCTGTGGTGCCCATTGTGTGGGTGTACCACAATTTATCCTTTCTCAGGTCGGTAGATGTTTGGACTGTTTCCATATTGAGACTAAATTAAGAATAAAGCTCCTAAAAAAAAAAAAAAAGAATAAAAGCTCCTGTGAACATGTCAGTTGGTGGCCATGGTCTCTCCGCCTTGGGCGTGTACCGGAGGTGAGGTGGAACCCTGGGTCACAGGTGTGTATTTGGCGCGGTGCACTGTCAGAGCTTTGACGGAGTGGCTGTACCAACCGACACACAGCGGCAGCTGCTCCTTGCCCTCATGAACGGTTGGTATTCTCAGTCCTTTTATTTTAGCCTTTTTGATGAGCATGGAGTGGACTCTGGTAGTGGTTTTAATTTGCATTTGTATTTCCTTGATGACGAATGATGTTGAGCATCTTTTCGTATGCCATTATCTGCCATTTGAGTAACCTCTTTTTTGAAGTGCCCAAATCTTTAGCTCATTTTATTAAAAAAGAAAAAATTTATTTAGGGGCTTCCCTGGTGGTGCAGTCGTTGAGAATCCGCCTGCCAATGCAGGGGACATGGGTTCGAGCCCTGGTCCAGGAAGATCCCACATGCCGCGGAGCAACTAAGCCCGTGCGCCACAACTACTGAGCCTGCGCTCTAGAGCCCGCGAGCCGCAACTACTGAGCCTGCGCGCCTAGATCCCGTGCTGCGCAAAAAGAGAAGCCCCCGCAATGAGAAACCCACGCACCACATCGAATAGCAGCTCCCGCTCGTGGCAACTAGAAGAAAGCCCGTGTACAGCAATGCAGCCAAAAATAAATAAATAAAAATAAAATAATAAAACATTTAAAAAAAAGAAAAATAAAGTGCAGTGATTTAACTGCATTCAAGGTCAACATTAAAATATATTTATTTATTTATTTATTTGCCTGTGCCAGGTCTTAGTTGCGGTATGTGTGATTTTTAGTTGCGGCATTGGGGGATCTTTAGTTGTGGCATGCGGAATCTAGTTCCCTGACCAGGTATCGAACCCGGGCCCCTTGCATTGGGAATGTGGAGTCTTAACTGCTGGACCGCCAGGAAAGTCCCTTTAGTTCATTTTAAAAATAGATTTTCTTCTTTCTGGCATACAGGTGCTCTTTATACACTTCGTATATGAGTGTGTATGTATATATGTGTGTGTGCGCGTGTGTGTGTGTGTGTGCGTGTGAGTGTGTACATATATACATATGTATGTATGTATATACTAATACAGTTACCTTTACTTACCCCCAATGAAGTCTTCTCTATGCCTTTAATCAATATGTGGGTCATCTTTTATTTTAAAATTTTCATCATTGCTATTAAAATATTGTTGTGTGATGGAAAAAGCCTAGACAACCAGAATATTATCATTTCCAAGTTACACATTTTTAAGGATCAGGCTTAGAAATAGAGAGAGCCCAGCTCTCCGTGGCCCCATCTCTCAGAAGACCAGTGCCATCAGATTGGACATGGTGCCAAAGAACCATTTAAACTCTTGATGTATTCTCGATTTGGGGGGCCGGGGGTAGAGTATAGTGTGTAAAGAGGTGGGCAAGAGACTACTTTTTAATGGAGTCAGTATTTCAAGCTTTATAGAGTTTGGAGATTACTTGTGAAGAATCAGAATGCTAAGTAGCCATTAATTGATTTTATTAAAATGTTTCTAGTAATTTTTTTCTTGCAGTTTGCTTCTGCTTGGTATAGCTTTTCATCCAACTAAATTCCGAATTTGTCTATTTCTATTTAAACTTGGGCCCCCAAATGAGTTACCGTATATATATATTTTTTAATTTAAGGGAATTCTAACGGAATCATGATTTCATGGCCTTATTGTCATTTTTAAAAAGCATCTCGGGCTTCCCTGGTGGCGAGTGGTTGAGAGTCCGCCTGCCGATGCAGGGGACGCGGGTTCGTGCCCCGGTCCGGGAGGATCCCACCGCGGCTGGGCCCGTGAGCCATGGCCGTTGAGCCTGCGCGTCCGGAGCCTGTGCTCTGCAACGGCAGAGGCCACAGCGGTGAGAGGCCCGCGTACCGCAAAAAAAAATAATAATAAAAATAAAATAAATTTTAAAAAAATAAAAAGCATCTAACTGGTTGACAGAATTCCTGAGTTGTGAAGTGTTTCCATCCATTCATTCCCTCACCCATTATTTGTTGCCTGTGTGCTGGCGAGGTGTGGTGGTGGCATAGATACCGTCGTGGAATCACACAGTCCTTGACTTTAAGGAACTTGCCTTTCGTTTTCTTCCTAATACTTAGTGACTGTATGGTGAATTTTCCCACGTGCTCCCTACATACTTCTTGAATGCCATTTTGGTGACAAACACTTTAAAGTCGGGTTTTATCTGTCGCTGTGCTTTGGAATAATAACATGCTAGACAAATGTGGATGAGAGGCAGTGCCTAATCTCTGCTTTCTGATAATGCTGCAGCTGGCTAGTGCTGTGCTGGGATGAAAAAGGAAAAGGTTATCAAAATGAATGGAATGTGAACTAATATTTCCGAACAGAGAGAACAGTGTTTTCTAAATGCATGCATTAAACTGAGTTCATCCATGTCAGGCAATGAATAATTCCCTTTTTCTAATTCGCCCTTGCCTTGTGACTGTTGGCTCTTACATAATTTCTAAATGCAAAATAGGATATTGTTTAACAGACACTGCAGTTCGTGGTTACAAGTAGCTGCAGAAATTGTTAGTGTCCTCAAGTTATGGTTTTTAAACTCTGGCATCAATTTCTCCTTTTCTTACAGGTCTAGTTTCATTTAACTTGTGTGATTCTTTGACTGCTGACGTCTTCATTTTCTGGGCAGTTGTTTGCCATCAAACAGTTAACTTGGATTCTTAATTCAAATTCATTGCAGTTCTGGGTGTTGACTAACCAGAAGAATTCTCTGTACAATGTGAGAAGTTGCCCTATTTGGCCTAATCGTGAGTTTTACTGTATAACCCGATTTAAGGAACTGTTTTAAAAGTTAAATTAAAATGCTGACCATGAGTCCTTAGAACAGTGTATCCATTTCTGAGGGAGTTTGCATTCCATTTTTGTGTGATATTATGGCTTCCAAACATATTTGGCTTTGAACATTATTAGCTTTTAAATTCTACATAGATGCCCCTATCATGAAGTAGAATAGGACATTCTGAGTCATTTATGAATTAAGGTAGAATTCTAAGAAGTATGTGATAAAACTGCACGTTTCTAATGACAATAAAATATGCATGCACTCTTTTTATGTGTCATGTATTACATAATAGAATCTTTTAAAGAGAAAAATACAATTTTAGTAAAGAATCTATGTCAGTGTTAAGCAAGAATGAAGGAATTTACTATGAATGATTATCAGTTTGATAATTATCTTGATAAAACAAATGAAATTTACTAGTTTAGGAGGTTGTCCTCAGTTGGAATCAGGGATGCCTGCTCTGTGAAGCACAGGCAGGACAAAGTTGGTTCTGTTCTAACTGAAGCCAGCTGAGTAGCAGAGTGTTAAATTTTTTTACCATTTGAGGAAACATTCTCTAGCAAGATGACTACTTTAGTTATTGTACGTATAAGGAATTGTACTATTAAATTTTTTTCTCTGCCCTTGTTGTAACCACGAGGTTGACATCTTTATTAAACATGTTAATATCTTTGGGGCTTTCTCCAAATTTGCTTCATATCAAATGTCTGACTGGTTATCTGAAGGAATTGTTCACTGTAACAATTTAGAAAACAATTTTTTTTTTTCAAAAGAGGAAGTGGTTTGTATGAAGGCAGGAAATAAATTTCTCAACGGCAGCTTGATCTTTTAGTTTAAAATTGTTTTCGTTTGCAACCAGAGAAAAATGTATAGAATAATGGATATCGTTGCTGCAACTATTCTTTAAAAGTGGATCAGTGTTCAAAGATTCTAGAAAAGTCATCTTTGTTATCCTCTTTTTTATATCTGTCCTGTAAGCAGTCATATCTGTAGAGTTTATGTTTTGTTTATTTTGCTTCTCAGTGTGCCTGTATTAAATGAACATCCTGAATGGTTTCGGTTGTTTTGATGCTTAATGTTTGTCCTGAGTAATACGGATATGTTTTCTTCTGTTTTGATGCTTCATATGGGAAATGGAATTTAATGGAAATTTTCCCCAGTTATCAAATGTGGAATAAATGTATTTATATTTGGAAACAGGACACAACTTTGAATATTAGTAGGATGCGGGGTTTTTTTTTAAGGCTATGACACTCAATATTTAAAAAATGAATTTGTGATAGGAATGTTGAAACATAACATTATTTACTATGGTTAGGTTTCACATACAGGTATTCTTTTTTTTTTTTTTTTTTTTTTTTTTTTTTGCGGTACGCGGGCCTCTCACTGTTGTGGCCTCTCCCGTTGCGGAGCACAGGCTCCGGACGCACAGGCTCAGCGGCCACGGCTCACGGGCCCAGCCGCTCCGCGGCATGTGGGATCCTCCCGGACCGGGGCACGAACCCGTGTCCCCTGCATCGGCAGGCGGACTCGCAACCACTGCGCCACCAGGGAAGCCCCACACACAGGTATTCTTAACGTTGCATTCAGCTCCGAGTTTTAGTTCATTTGCTAGCAATTACTACAGCCTCTAGGTTGTTGACCTTAATTTTCGCTTCTTTGCTTTGGAAATAAGTGGTTTTTACACAACAAATGGAGTTTGGGTAAACAAACATTTTAAAAGTAACAGGAGGGGCTTCCCTGGTGGCGCAGTGGTTGAGAGTCCGCCTGGCGATGCAGGGGACGCGGGTTCGTGCCCCGGTCCGGGAGGGTCCCACATGCCGCGGAGCGGCTGGGCCCGTGAGCCGTGGCCGCTGAGCCTGTGCGTCCGGAGCCTGTGCTCCGCAACGGGAGAGGCCACAACCACAGCGCGAGAGGCCACAACAGTGAGAGGCCTGCGTACCGAAAAAAAAAAAAAAAAAAGTAACAGGAAAGTCAAAATCTCAGAGCATCAGAAATGTTGGGGGGTGGGGTGCTCCCCAAAGTGAATGTATATAAAGACCAAATACTTTTAAAAGCCTCTTCAGTGAACTATTTCCAATATGCATTATGTTACTTACATGAAAATGCTAACACGAGAATCTATCTTAGCTTTGCTTTAGTGCTCCTAACAGCAAGCCTCTACGTGAATGTTCAAAATAGCAATAGAGGGCTTCCCTGGTGGCGCGGTGGTTGAGAGTCCGCCTGCCGATGCAGGGGACGCGGGTTCGTGCCCCGGTCCGGGAGGATCCCACATGCCGCGGAGCGGCTGGGCCCGTGAGCCATGGCCGCTGAGCCTGCGTGTCCGGAGCCTGTGCTCCGCAACGGGAGAATGAAGTAAGATGATAGGTCATTCCCATACCCTAGATCTGAAAATAAAAGTGAACTGAATAAAACATGAATACAAATATTCATATTATATGAATATATGAACATGAATATAAAATAAAATAAATAAATGATATTTACTTATTTGAGTGTGAGTGTGTGTGTGTGTGTGTGTGTGTGTGGCTTCAATACTTGGCATTTCCTTTGTGCCCCTCATTGTTCTAAAGGCTTTTGTACAGCAACGCATTTAATAAAATATTTTAATTTTTACTGATAGCAAATGGTCTATCTTGGCCAGGAGCTGGTTCTTAATATTTTTTTTTAATTAATTCATTTTAGTTTTGGCTGCGGTGGGTCTTCGTTGCTGCGCGCGGGCTTTCTCTAGTTGCAGCGAGCGGGGGCTACTCTTTGTTGCGGTGCGCGGGCTTCTCGTTGCGGTGGCTTCTCTTGTTGCGGAGCACGGGCTCTAGGTGCGCGGGCTAGAATCGCGTGCCCCCTACAGTGGAAGCCCAGAGTCTTAACCACTGCACCGCCAGGGAAGTCCCCAATTAAGTATATTTTAAACATCCTAGACATTCTATTAGAGTATTTATTGAACAAATAGTTCAGAGCATCAGTAAGATGATAACGAATACCTTTCTCGAGGGCCTTGGTTAGCAGATAACAAAGAGATAGAGAGACAAGGAAAACTCGAGTCAATTGCAGAATCAGATAATCTGTATAACATGCTAAGCTGCGGGGTGAAGATATTCAGAGCAGCAGTAGTTAAAAAAATGATTAATGAGGTACTTCATATGTGAAATCACCTGGTCTTATGACCAGCAAATACTAGGAGCTTAAAAGTTGCTCATAGATTCTGCAGGTGAAAAAGCTCCATGTGGATTACAGGTTGTTGGGATAGCGCTGAAGGAAGAATCAGGGCTTGAGTATGATGGATGGGTAGAAATTGAATGGATAGAGCAGAGAGGGAGCATCTGAGATGGAGAGAACTTCATCCCAGGCCTTGCGGGAAGCACGCTGCTGACGTTGACAGGACGGAGAGTTGAGTAGGATCTCCCAGAGAGGTGACATGAGAACGGATTGGGAAGGATGTTAAGAGTGAAATGGGAGAATGAATGTGATCCGCATAAAATGGTATTGAACCTACTTCTCAAAAAACTTACATTGGGAACGTGTTTTATTTTTTTCGAAGAGGGTTTCAGTCCTTGCCATAATTCTTTTATCCCTTTATAGATAAAAAAGGTAAGGCTATACAGTGTTAAATTTCCATTAACCTGGGACTTCCCCGGTGGTCCAGTGGTAAAGAATCCACTTTGCACTGCAGGGGATGCGGGTTCCACCCCTGGTCCGGGAACTAAGGTCCCACATGCCACGGGGCAACTAAGCCCGCGCACCGCAACTACTGAGCTCGCGCACCTCAACTAGAGAGCCCGCGTGCCACAAACTGTGGAGCCCACACGCTCTGGAGCCTGTGTGCCACAACTAGAGAAGAGAAAACCCGCACACCCCAACTAGAGAAAAGCCTGCACTTCACAACTGGAGAGAAGCCTGCTGCATGGCACAGCAAAGAGCCTGCACACCTGAAAGAAGATCCCGCGTGCCACAACTAAGACTTGACAGAGCCATAAAAATAAAATTAAAAAAAATTTTTTTAATTACCGTTAACCTAAAATGGCCATGCTGGATGTGGGAGAGCTAAGACTGAAGCACATTTCTATGAATTCTTTGTGAATTCAGTGTCCTTGCCAGTGTACCATATGATTTCACTCCTGGTTTATTTTAAACGAGCTCTTTATTGTCAGCCACTGCTCTTGCCTACAGAACTAGGCTGGTGATAATGGGTTGGGATAAGGTGATAAATAGCAATTGACATGAAGCCTCAGTATATACGAGGGGCCCAATAAGGAGAGGTGGGCCCAGGGACCATCTAAAGGGGGCAGCCATGTCGTCACCATCTATCCACACAGCCAGAGACATGTACTAAGGCAGGCCAAGTGTTGTTACTTCTTGCGTATTCCTCCTTTCTGGGTTAAATTCCCTCCTTTCTGAATGATAGGTTGTTTTTATTTTTTTCCATAAGGGTTTGTGAGTAGTAAGTTCTTTTTTTTTTTTTTTAAAAAAGACACATAGACACATTTATTCAGCGTCATGATCAGACTATTACATTTAGCAATCTACAGCATGGGTGCAAAAAAAAAAAAAAATCTACATTAAAACCCTTTGTTGGAATGCTTTACACTTTCCACAGAGCAGAAACTAAAATAACCTGTTATACAATTAGTCACAAATACAGTCCTCGAGTTTTTTGGCCCATACACATGAGTACTGTCTAAAACATGTCTTCTTTGTAGCAGCTAGGCCCTGCCACCACTGTGCTTAGCTGAGTTCACAAATCTGTTGTAACCTGTAGCTTCCCTGTCACTTCTCTGGCTCTCCTCTCCTGCTAAGCTTTGTTTCCTGGCAGTAATCAAAACCTTCTGCCACTGCCATAGCTACTGCGGCTGCAGGAACCACCATAGCCACCTTGGTTTCAGGGTTTGGCAAAGTATTGGCCTCTACCACCATAGGGGCCAGAACGTCTGCCTCCAAAGTTTCCTCCTTTCATGGGTCCAAAATTTGAAGATTGATTGTTGTGACTGCCAAAATCATTGTAGCTTCCACCACCTCCAAAATCGCTTCCATCATTACCAAATCCATTATAGCCATTTCCACTGCCACCATAGCCACCGCCACCGCGGCTGCCACCAAAGGCACCTTGGCCACTGAAGTTTCCTCCAGGACCAAAGTTTTCATTCCCACCAAAACCACCTCCACGACCACCACCAGAGTTTCCAGAACCACTTCGACCTCTTTGGCTGCATGAGGCACTAGCCATCTCTTGCTTAGATAGGGCTTTCCTTACTTCACAGTTGTGGCCATTCACAGTGTGGTATTTCTGAATGACAATCTTGTCTACAGAGTCATGGTCATCTGACAATCTTGTCTACAGAGTCTTGGTCATCAAAGGTTACGAAAGCAAAGCCTCTCTTTTTGCCACTGCCTCGGTCAGTCATGATTTCAATCACTTCAATTTTCCCACACTGTTCAAAATAATCTCTTAGATGATGTTCTTCAGTGTCTTCTTTAATGCCACCAACAAAAATCTTTTTCACAGTTAAGTGGGCACCAGGTCTTTGAGAGTCTTCTCTTGAGAGGGCCCTCTTTGGTTCCACAACTCTTCCATCCACCTCGTGTGGCCTTGCATTCGTGGCCGCATCCACCTCCTCCACAGTGGCATATACGTGACAAACCCGAAGCCTCTGGAGCGTTTGGTGTTTGGATCCCTCATTACCACACAATCTGTGAGCGTTCCCCACTGCTCAAAATGGCTCCTCAGACTCTCATCGGTTGTTTCAAAGCTCAAACCTCCGATGAAGAGCTTCCGCAGCTGTTCGGGCTCTTTGGGTGACTCTGACTTAGACATGACGGCAGTGGAGCTGGGGGGGAAGAACGTCAACGATGCTTACTCGGCGGCGTCCACGAGCAGAAAGGAGTAATCTACCAAACGTATCTAGTAAGTTCTTTATTTGTCTGAAATGTTTTTATTTTGTCCTCACTCTAATGTGATGGTTTAGTTAGGTATAGAATTCTAAGCTGACAATGATTTTCTCTAAACATTTTGAAAACCTCATTCCATTGTCTTTTATCATTGATTGTTCCTTTGGGAAGTTGGCTGACTACTTAACTGTGTTCCTTTTGTGGATATTTGACTGTCCTCCCTAGCTCTTAAGACCTTATCATTGCCTTTGGTGTTCCGTGGCATCACTGTGATATTTCGAAGTACAGACTTTTTGTTTCTTATTTACTCTGCTTAGGGTTCATTGGGGATTTGTTCCTTTCATAAATGTAGGAAAACTCTCAGGTGTTAATTCTTCAAATATGCCTTTCTTTCATTCTCTTGAATTGTTGGTTCTGGGGCTCAGATATGTATGAAACGTCTCATTCTATGCCCCATGCTTCTTAACTTCTTTTTCCTTCATTTCATTTCTTTATCTCTATATATTACACTTTGTGTAACTTTCTCAGCTACTTCATGAGTTCTCTTCAATTATTCTATTATTTAACTGATTTATTACGTTTTTAAATTTCAATGAGTGCATTTTTTATTTCTGGAAGTTCCATTTGCTTCTTTCTCAGATATTCTTCATCTTTATAATGTCTTTCATTTTCTTGTGATTTCTGTTGCTTCTTTTATTTCTTTAATCCTTTTAAATGTTCTTGTTTTATATGTTCTTTACATTTTTCTTTCAGCTCAGGTTTTTAAAAAATTAATTAATTAATTAGTTTGTTTGTTTGTTTATGGCTGCATTGGGTCTTCATTGTTGCACGTGGGCTTTCTCTAGTTGTGGCGAGGGGGGCTACTCCTCATTGCGGTGTGCGTGCTTCTCACTGCAGTGGTTTCTCTTGTTGCAGAGCATGGGCTCTAGGCACGCGGGCTTCAGTAGTTGTGGTGCACGGGCTAAGTTGCTCTGCAGCATGTGGGATCTTCCCGGACCAGGGCTCGAACCCATGTCGCCTGCATTGGCAGGCAGATTCTTTTTTTTTTTTTTTTTTTTTTTTTT
>NC_041226.1:87550106-87569127 GCF_002837175.3 Physeter macrocephalus
GTACGCGGGCCTCTCACCGCCGTGGCCTCTCCCGCTGCGGAGCACAGGCTCCGGACGCGCAGGCCCAGCGGCCGTGGCCCACGGGCCCAGCCGCTCCGCGGCATGCGGGATCCTCCCGGACCAGGGCACAAACCCACGTGCCCTGCATCGGCAGGCGGACTCTCAAGCACTGCGCCACCAGGGAAGCCCAGCAGGCAGATTCTTAACCACTGCACCACCAGGGAAGTCCCTAGCTTGAGTATTTATGGTGATAGTTTTTCTCTCTACTGTGTCAGCTCTCACAGTGGTTTATTTCCTTGTGCATTTATGATTGTTAATATTATTATTTTTTGTATGAGCATACCTTCAACAGGGATGGTTTTTTCCTCTGGGAATCCCTTAAAAGCAGGGTTGTGGGTGTATCCCCACTCCCATTAGCGTTTTGTATTTATTTTGGCCAGACAATCTGGGGCCGATTTTTATGTTAATTTCTTGTGGTGGAGATTCTTGCAACACCTTTAAGATATACACAGGCTTAAGGTTTTGTTTCTCAGAGGACACTCTTACCCCACTTCATCCCATAGCCTGATACCTAATCAAACTTCTTTGTTGTCTTCTTTGACCACTAGAAGTTTTGCTAGGTGTTGCCCAGCTTAAAGAATGCAGAGAAAAGTAGTACTGTTGTCAAAATTCAGGAAGGGCCTGTAATCTTTTATCTTGACCTATTAAGAATATATTACTAAAAATAACATCTGTAAGATTTCTAGTATTAAACATTCCTGATTAAACATCTATTGTGACTTGGTTACTAAGGATGAACAGCTGCTCACCAAACACCTCAGATTTCTCTTTTTTTTTTTTTAAACTGAAGTGTAGTTTTTTTAATAATGTTTCATGTGTACAGCAAAGTGATTCAGCCATAAATATATATATATATATATATATACACACTTTTTCAGATTCTTTTCCATTATAGGTTATTACAAGATATTGAATATAGTTCCCTGTGCTATCTAGTAGGTACTTGTTGTTTATTTTATATATAGTAGTGTGTATCTGTTAACCCCAAATTCCTAATTTATCCCCCTTCCCTTTCCCCTTTTGTAACCATAAGTTTGTTTTGTGAGTCTATTTCTGTTTTGTAGATAAGTTCACATGTCTCATTTTTTTTTAGATTCCACATATAAGTGATATCATATAGTATTTGTCTTTCTCTGACTTACTTCAGTTAGTGTGATCATCTCTAGGTCCATCCATGTTGCTGCAAATGGCATTATTTCATTATTTTTAATGGCTGAATAATATTCCAGTGTGTGTGTGTGTGTGTGTGTGTGTGTGTGTGTGTGTGTGTACATATATATACCTCAGATTTCATGGTATTTCATTTCTTTCTCTGGGGTATATAACGTGATTAATTTTTTTACTCTTCTAAGGAATATATGTGTTTTGTAGAACTGCATTTCAGAGTGCTTTCAGTATTTTTGCTCTTCACAATCATGCCACAGCCGTAGAGAATGGTGATCATATAGGCATCAACTTTCCAGAATCCAGGCTGTTCTCCTCAGCTGTGCATATATGGAACCTTGTGCGTGTCATATTTTGGGATGACGTTACTTATTAAGGGGAGAAAGGGAAGAGAAAGAGATCATCAATCTCAACCTACTATAACTGAAAACTCAAGACCCTTGCCAATAATAATGTGTTAGAAGCCAGGGAGGAGGAGGGGGCAAGTCTTGGAGACCATGATTTATATTTTACCAAGATCTCTGAGCTCATACCAAGTTTGTTTTCACCAGCTTAACTTGGAGGTATGCCAGCATCAAGAGCAACCATATCAGCAGTGGCTTCTGTTTCAGCAGCAAATGTCACTCACCTTCTAATTCTACTTTTTAAATAAGGCAACTGGGGTATAGGGAAACAGAAGGCCTTTTCTTAAAACTGTTTAGCAAGTGAATGGCCCCTGAGGGATTGAGATGCTGGTCTCATTTTCTATCTTTCATATTCTCTCCTTCTATTTCAGCACCAAAGTAACCTACAATGCTGGGGCTAGCAGTTGTAAGCCTGTTTAAAAGAAAAAAGAAATCAGGAAATTGCTGGAATATTTCAAGCATATTTCTCTGGTTAACTTATTTTGAAGTTTTTCTGTGTTCTGTATTTTAGCCGCCCTTATAATTTATCAAAGACAGACTCATTGTTTTGGCAAGTCCCGGCCTGGAAGTCTCCAGCAAAAACTCACGGTGCGCTGTCTGAATAGGAATGTTTAGATGCATTTTAGTCTTGAACTTGAAAATGTATTCTAGATGCAACAGTTTGCTGGGAAATTGAAACAATGCCATTTATCATACAACAACATTACTCCAGACAGAGAGCTTTTCCATCTCTTCCTTTGTTAATATCCCTCCTACTATATCTTTCAGAGCAGTGTGTGTGTGTGTGTGTGTGTGCGTGTGCGTGTGTGTGTGTGCGTGTGTGTGTACCTCAAAGGCAATCCATACCTCTTCAATCTTTCACTGTTTCTGGAATTCTGCATTAGAATTTGCCTCTCTCACTAAGCTTTTTGGCAAAATAAACTAACTTCATCACTCTTTTCAGAAGTGATCATTATTAATGTTTTATTTTTATAATAGATTGTACTGTAAATACTGTTTTAGAAACTTGAAAAAAATTAAATTATATATAGCTTTCACTTTCCCTTATTAAATACTCTCTCACATTATTTTTCTTCCAGGCTACACAATAGTCCGTCAAGGGTATGACATATAATTAACCAATCACATCACCGGACATTGTCTCAAATTATCAGCTATTATAAACAATACTGTGTGGATATCTTTTGTGAACACTGAAAATTATTTCATTAGGATAAATTACCAGAAGTAGAATTGCTGGGTCAAAGATGAGGGTGAAATCAGTTTTACTCCTAATCATTGACAAATCATAGAGAAATTCAGTTTAACAGTTAGAAGTTTCGGGGATTCTCAATAGATTGCTGTTTTTCTGGTCTCAAAAATACCTAGAGGAGGACTTCTCTGGTGGCGCAGTGGTTAAGAATCCGCCTGCCAATGCAGGGACACGGGTTCGATCCCTGGTCCGGGAAGATCCCACATGCCGCGGAGCAACTTAACCCGTGCACCACAACTACTGAGCCTGCGCACCTAGAGCCCGTGCTCCGCAACAAGAGAAGCCACTGCAATGAGAAGCCTGTGAACAGCAACAAAGAGTAGCCCCCGCTCACTGCAACTGGAGAAAGCCCGCGTGCAGCAACGAAGACCCAACGCAGCCAAAAATAACTAAATAAATAACTTTTGAAAAAAAAGTACATCCTTTATTTAAAAAAAAACACAAAAAACCTAGAGGGACTTCCCTGGTGGTCCAGTGGTTAAGATTTCATGCTTCCATTGCAGGGGGTGTGGGTTTGATCCCTGGTCGGGGAACTAGGATCCCACATGCTGTGCAGTGCTGCATGGGTCGGGGGGGGCGGGGGACGACACACCTAGAGAATAGGTTACAATATCCAGTGGCCTCTACCTCTCTTGTATGCTGTGAAGATGTGTGCATTTCTTCTCTTTAACCTGGCCACGTCCAAAAGGAAAGGTGCTCCAATCGTTGGAGCTACTGGTGACTCTGATACTCACCATCTTTGCCAGCTGTTGATCGAGGATCATTGTAATGTGGTGGTGTCATTTAATGATGTCCCTGCAGCTGTGTTCTTGGAACTTTCCAGTGAATTTCCCAAGGCTGCTCTACCTCCTCTCAGAGTTATCTCAGATCCCGCTCCACCAGGGAAGGACACTAGGTTGTCACTATTACCAGTGTTTACCAGAGGGTGGAATGTGCAGGGACTTTTACTTTCTAAACCTTACAATTCTGTAAATTTGAATTATTTACAGCAAGCATATTTTTGTAATTGGGTGAAAAAAGAACTAAAGATGGAGAGAGGCCAGATAACCCAGGTTATTAAATTCGTAAGTTTGATTTTATCCACAATATTAACTCAGCGGCTCAGGTAGTTGCAGAGGGGTAAATCGAGAGCCAGGTGCCCTGCTGGATTCTTGCTGTGTCTCCAGCCCAGGCCCTGTGCCCTTTTGGCTGGATTTCGGGGCTGGTGGTCAGGCCATCTGCCCCCTAAGTGGAGCTGTTGCAGGTCACTGGCTATTGGATAATAAATATGGACAGCCTAGCTGTGGTTCAGAATAGTAAATTCAGAATAAAATCTCAATTTAGCCCTCCTTTCCCCTCTGGCCTAAAATACAATTGATCTCTTCTTATGATAATGATGAAATAAAATATTGAAAGTCCAGCTGATCCAGAGAAAATTTACTGCTGTTGGAACTACCAGTGATGAAACATTTTTCATTGTGCTCTCCCCAAATTTTTGGTAATCAAGTGGGGCCTTTCTAAGTTGTTATATTTACATACTTCTAACCAAGGAAAAATATGACTTTCCAAAAGCTAGGAATGCTGCTGCAATAAATAGTTTATCATTTAAGGAACAGCAGTGTATACAGTCCTGAGAAGTCTGAGGTCATGTTCACAAATTAATACATCTCATTACGTATTTAACAATAAATATATAAATAGAACCAGTCCATATTTGCTCATTTTGTTAAAAGGTCAAAAGCTATAAGCAGCCCTGATAAAAGATGTAAGTATAACCACGTTCCCTGTGTGAAAGTAAACACATTCCTTAGTAGAGCTCATTTTCTCTGTTTATGACAATTGAGACTCAGCCAGCAGTGTTCTTTTCTTCTTAATATTTGAAATAGTAAGGAAAAAGTAATAGCGAATTGAACAGGAAATAGCTACACATTCTGGCCATGCTAATCATCTAAATTTAACTAACTAAATGGATTTTAGTATTTTTGTCTTTAAACCTGTGAGGATTTAGAAGCATTGGGCTGCAGCTCAGTTTCTAAAATATTGTTTTCTTTATTTAGAAACTGTAACTCTGACCTTTTAGGCAGCACAGCTTTATTTCCATAGGATGTTGAGTTAGACGGTGTTAAGAATTACTAAGCGGTGAAGTAGCGCTTAAGCAATACATACTTAGGCCTCTTTGGATTTATTTGGGGAGATTCCCAAGGATTTGTCAAAGAAATTCTAAAATTTAAATTCAGTCTTTCTGATTGACAGTGAAACTGGTGTAGTTCTTATTTAAAGATGGCCGTGAATCACAGCCTCAGGCAGTTGTGGTCATTCTGGACTTTTTAAGAATGTTATCTCTAAATTCTGTAACTCTGAGTCATTAAAAAAAAAGAAAATCCTCTGACCTTCTCTCTGCCATACAGTAATATTGGTATAAGATGCAGTATCTTTTATTCTTAGAATGAGAACATGAATGAAAAGAAATAGCTAATGGTCTGGCTGAGAATAGAAATACTGTACCTCTTTAAGATAATAGTTGCTATTTTCAGATGGACTTAAAAAGGGAGGAGAAGTTGTGATGCTTCTAATCTTCATGTAGCCTTAGACATTAGGAGATACACTCTGGAAACTTAGCGGTTACTCCAAATAAGTTTTTGAAAATACTTTAAAAGATATTTTTAAAAACATATTTGTAGTAATGAGTAACTGACTCAGCACTAGTTTTAGAGAGAGACTCTTGAAGTTCCATCGCAAAGTAAACATAGCAGCTTATGAAACAAAAATAGATTTCCATAGTAAATGTTGGTCAGAACAATGGCACATTCCTGGGCCTGGGATTCGACAGTGGATATTAATTCAAAGCAGCTGGATGCTGGGATTGAGAGTAAGATAGTCCTGTCTTCCTGCCGTGGCCTTGCAGAATGTGACGTGTGACAATATTTTGCTGCTTTTAAATGTTGCTTTATCCTTTTGGTGAGTCAGAGAGAATCTGCAGAGGTACAGAGGCTTTTGCAACCTCAGGTCCAAACTTTTCCTTTCAAGAAAACTCCCAGAGAGATCATGCTTCTTTTACAAAAGGCAGACCCATTCCCTCTGGAGTCTGTTTGTTTTCTTCTACTCAGCTCACTTTCCAGGCTGGATTTTATCCATGTTCTTCCTGATCTCAGTTTCTTCCATAGTTTACATCTACTGGTCACCTGGTTACATTTCAGGAATGCATTGTGCAGGGCACTGTGAAACTATTATGAATTAATATGCTTATAAAAGCAATTATATAGCCAAAGCAAAAACATGATTAGAGATTCTGGGGAGTTCAGAGGTTAGAGGATGACGACCACTTCCAATCAGATGGTGCTGGGGTTCCTCTGGCGGGCTCACCTCCAGTTCTCATGAGTAAACTATTCTATGGTCGTTACGATGGCTTGATTGTCAGGAAACATCAATCTGCTTATGTGGGGTGTGTGTGTGGGTGTGTGTGTACACACATAAGTGCATATTTAATGATGACATTCTGACCTCTGTTTCAGAACTAAGCTATTTTAAGTTTTCACCAAATTAGAATCATTTCTGCAAAATAAATAAGGAGACTGTCCATCTTGCTACTCTCCTTACAAAAGAGATGATGGAACCTCCCTCCCCTGGGATTTTTCTGAGACTTTTTTTTCTGAGGGAGTTTTGTAAATGAAAGAGAGAATTTTTTAGAAATGGGAGGTCTACCTGGGAATTTCCTTGTGTGTTTTCTTTTTTTTTTCCCCATAGTCATAATAGAGTGAGAAACGATAAAATTCTAGGTAACTGAAAGAGTTAAATGGGTTTTTGAGTTGGTTGCATCAGGGGAACAGATGGAGTGCACGTAGGTGGGGAGGCTACTATTTAAGTGGAGGAGGGTTACTGTGTATTGGAAAGGCATGGATCTTGCAGGGTAGCTGCGGACTAGCTTAAGGTATTTGCTAGTGAACACAGTAAAGCGGAAGCCAAAGCGTATGGTCAGGAAGGGAGTTAACAGTCCGCTGACAAAGAGGAAGAATGTGGCAGCTGAACTAACTGAGGGGAGGTGAGAAGTTGGTAAATTGGTTTTGAGGTACCTAAAGGTCTTAAGAAACTAAGAAGCCTCAGGTAATAAGGAAATCAGTTTAGAAATATTAATATTGTTCCCCGCATTTGGGAAGTGTTTACGTATGAACAGAGAAGAAAATAAAGGAAGCAGCTCTGAATGACCACCTTGGGCTTTCACGGATACACAGATGAGCGAAGCATATCAAGGAAGTGAAATCAGGTTAAGCCTTCAAGTCACAGAGGCAGGAAACCAATGAAGGACATGGAGGTGCGAAGAAACCGATCTGGTACCAGTGAGCAGACAGAGAGTGGGACAAACGACTCCAGCCTTTCTTCTTCGTGTTGGCATTTGAACGGTTCTTTGTTTTTTCTTTTTCTTTTTTTAAGCAGTTAGGTTCAGTGAAGCAAGACAAAACGACAAACAAAAGTTGCCTTGGGTATGTTGGAGCAAGGCCCTTTTCCTGTTGTGTTCTTGGTTCAGTGTGGTAAGTTTGCCCAGTATACAGGCCAAGCCATCTCTTCATCTGGCAGGGGGTAGTTTTTGCCCTGCACGGACCTCAGATTGTCTTAGAGATTCATGAGGTTGTATTTATCAAGGCACCTCCAAGGTGCTAGAGGAATCTGAGAAGCTGTTACCAGCATAACAATCTCTGCTATTTGTGGAGGACTTTCGACTTCACAGACATTCTTGTTTGAACTTTCAAATCGATTCTGCAGCTTGTCACTAAGAGCCCCTTTCTTGCCTGTGTGTAATTAGCCAAAAAATGAATGAGAAGAGAGAAACAAATGTATGAATTCTATTATTATTTAGGAGAAAAGCAATGCAGTAAAACACAAAGTAGCACGCGCGCGCGCACACACACACACACACACACACACACACACACAAAGCACAAAGAGGGCACCATACTTACTGCTTCTTTAAAGTATATTCTGAAAAGAAACAGTGGAGAGTTTTAGAAAGGTCCCTTTAGATCAGTGGTTCACGTACCTTTTTTAAAAAAAATTAATTAATTTATTTATTTTTAGCTGCGTTGGGTCTTCGTTGCTGTGCGCGGGCTTTCTCTAGTTGCGGCAAGCGGGAGCTACTCTCCGTTGCGGTGCGTGGGCTTCTCACTGCGGCGGCTTCTCTTGTGGAGCACGGGCTCTAGGCGCGCGGGCTTCCGTAGTTGTGGCTCACGGGCTTAGTTGCTCCGCGGTATGTGGGATCTTCCTGGACCAGGGACCACACTCGTGTCCCCTGCATTGGCAGGCGGATTCTCAACCACTGCACCACCAGGGAAGCCCCGATATGCCTTTTTAATTCATGAACTCCGTTGAGAATTGGATTAAAAAATTTATGGCTCGCCCATCCCCTCCTCAGGAAATAAAAAATATGATCAGCGGTTCCCATAAGGGAACCTAAATCTAGGTAACATAAATGTGTGAATTGGGCCAAGTGCAGACAATAAAGAATGTTGGCACATGTGTCAAACTAGAAAGTAATGCCAAGTTAAGACAACAGAGAATGGTGGGGTTTGTGAAAAATTAGGCTGCACATCCTTGCCTAAAGTAAATTCAAATTCTAAATAATTTCTTTTTCTTTTTTCTTTTTTTTAAAAATTGAATTGCAGTTGATTTATAATATTATGTTAGTTTCAGGTGTACAGCATAGTGATTCAGTATTTTTGCAGATTATACGCCACTATAGGTTATTTATTACAAGATAATGGCCATAATTCCCTGTGCTATACAGTATATCCTTGTTGCTTATCTATTATAAATATAGTAGCTTTTATCGTTAATCCCATACCCCTAATTTGTCCCTTTCCCCTTTGGTAACCACAAGTTTGTTTTCTATCTGTGAGTCTGATATTCATTTGTACTATTTTTTTAGATTCCACGTGTAAGTGATCTCATACAGTATTTGTCTTTCTCTGTCTGACTTATTTCACTAAGTATAATATTCCCTAGGGTCATCCATGTTGCTGCAAATGTCAGTATTTCATTCTTTTTTATATCTGAGTAATATTCCATTGTGTGTGTGTGTGTGTGTGTGTGTGTATCACATCTTCCTAATCAAGTCATCTGTTGATAGACACTTGGGTTGCTTCCATGTCTTGGCTATTGTAAATAGTGCTGCTATGAACATTGGGGTGCATGTATCTTTTTGAATTAATGTTTTCATTTTTTTTCTGGATATATACCCAAGAGTGGAAGTGCTGGATCATACGGTAGTTTTATTTTTAGTTTTTTGAGGAACCTCTGTATTGTCTTCCATAGGGGCTGCACCAATTTCCACCAATAGTGTACAAGGGTTCACTTTTCTCTACATCCTCACCAACATTTGTTATTTGTAGACTTTTTCCTGATAGCCATTTTGACAGGTGCGAGGTGATATTTCACTGTTGTTTTGACTTGCATTTCTGTAGTAATTAGTGATGTCGAGCATCTTTTCGTGTGCCTGTTGGCCATCTATGTGTCTTCTTTGGAGAAATGTCTTTTCAGGTCTTCTGCCCATTTTTGGATTGGATTGTTTAAACACATTTTTTAAAAACAGCACCTGCTAAATACAACAAATGGGAGGTAAATTTGATCCCTCAGTTCCTCCAGTTTGCAATCCTAGGCTTTTACTCATTATGTGTAAACATGGGGGTATTCTCATTTTTTGCCCTAAGGCACGACAACAAGCTCAAATGCGTCACCAAATGGCAGAGGACAGCAAAGCAGATTACTCATCAATTCTTCAGAAATTCAACCACGAGCAGCATGAATATTACCATACTCACATTCCCAATATCTTTCAGGTAAGGAGTTCAGATCTCTCAGATTTGCTTTGCTTAGAAAAACGTTGCCTTGGAATCATGATTTCTGGGCTTATATTCTAAGTATTTATATAATTCTAAGTTTCCTCTAATTCAAATCATTTTTTAAAACATTCAGATCAAGCACTGACTGACATTAAGATGAAATATAACATGAATCCCAAGATTAATCAATAGCCTTTGCAAACTTCCTTGGTTTGCCCCTGCAGCCATTCTTGGTCAGTCTTAGAACTGTGATTATCAGATTAGCACTCTTTTTGCTAAAAGGACCATTCTGGTTACAAAAATTCCGACTTACCTTTAGGAATCTAAGCAGCATTGAGACAGTTGTAGGATTTGAACAGATGACAGTTCTTTCCTCTGGATTGTTTTTCTTTTGGCTACTTTAGGTTGTCAAAAGTAGTATGAGAAAAGATACATACATTCCCACTCTGGGAATTTTTTACAACTTAAAGTCCAACTGTAGAAAAAATAATAAACATTTGTGTCATAGTGTCTACTTAGCAAACAAGAACCTCCAGCTTGTAGAAGGCAGGTATACTAGTTAATGTAAGCCTGTGTTGGGTCAAGGCAGTTAACCAAATACCATACTTTTGGTAAAGGATAAAGCAGTGCCTCAAAGATGGAGGAGATGTTTAAAATCTAATACCAAATGGTGTTAATAGTAAAACTACTTGAGTTTCGGGTTCTTACTGAAATTGGAATGGAATTGTGTAAAGTGTACATTTAGGCAGCCCAGCAGTTCATAAAATAGGTGTCCAGCTGGCTAAGGTAGAGGCACAAGAAATTTACGGTTGCTGTAACTCTAACCTTTTTATAGGCCTATTTCCCGCCTAGAGAATTTTTTAGAGGTAACAGTGCTGCCAAAAAACAACTTCCTTAAGTAACAGGGGACCAAACTGGGGCTTCCTTGGTGGCGAAGTGGTTAAGAATCTGCCTGCCAATGCAAGGGACACAGGTTCGAGCCCTGGTCTGGGAAGATCCCACATGTTGCAGAGCAGCTAAGCCCAAGTGCCACAACTACTGAGCCTGCACTCTAGAGCCCACGAGCCGCAACTACTGAAACCCACGTGCCTAGAGCCCGTGCTCCGCAACAAGAGAAGCCACCGCGATGAGAAGCCCACGCACCGCAACGAAGAGTAGCCCCCTCTCACCGCAACTAGAGAAAGCCCGCGTGCAGCAACAAAGACCCAACGCAGCCAAAATTAAATTAATTAATTGTTTTAAAACCCAGAAAACAGTGGACCAAATTAATTTTATGCAAATTCTAATGTTTCAGAAAATACAAGAGATGGAGGAGAGGAGGATAGTGAGAATCGGAGAATCAGTGAAGACGTATGCAGAGCTGGATCGGCAGGTGATTCCAATCATTGGGAAGTGCTTGGATGGAATGGTAAAGGCAGCCGAGTCAATTGATCCGAAAAATGTAAGTACCGTAGTTCGGACTTAATTTATAACTAAGAGTTTGCGGTCCCATTATTTCCCTGCCCCTTTCCACAGTGACCATATTTAATCACCTGAAAGTAGTTGCTTTCAGTGGTCACAAATACGCTTCAACAGTAGCAGCACCATTTTAGAGTTTTTTAATTCAGCCTTCTGTGTTTCGGATTAGTATAGTCACTGGCACACTTAGCATTGTAGAGCTGAATCTGCTAGTATAGGTTTAGGTTCATATAACAATGGCAATAGTGTCTTAAGATGGTTTATTTTTCCTTCCATGTAAACATGTCTAGAGGCAAGAGGGTCCAACCATGGTATGGGCAGATAGTCCGCAAGTTCTCAGCGACCCAGGCTTCTCCTAGTTCACAGCTTTTGATGATGTGACTTTCGAACTCAATATGGCTTCTGTAGCTCCAACCATCACATCCAAATTCCAGAAAACATTATATAGAGAAGGGCCCATGCCATCTCTTTAAAGAGGCTTCCTAAAATTGCTTCCTGTGCTTCTGCCTACACCTCAAGAGATCTCAGAGGTCGAAACTTAGGGGCCACCTCCTGCTGTACAAAAGACTGGGGAGTGAAGCCTTTTTGCTGGGTGGCCATGTGCCTGACTTAAAATCAGGGTTCTTGTTACTAAGAAGGAAGGGTGACTGGCTGTTGCAAGACAATTGATGCCTATGGCACACCTACAAAATCGGTGTCAACTGAAATAGCTACGGCAAATTGTGGGCTCACTGTAGGAAGTTGAGATTTTTCCAGATTGTCTTCTCTAGTAGTTTTTGGGGTTTTTTTAAGATTTATTTATTTATTTTATATTTATTTTCGGCGGCATTGGGTCTTTGTTGCTGCACGCGGGCTTTCCCTAGTTGTGGCAAGCGGGGGCTACTCTTCATTGCAGTGCGCGGGCTTCTCATTGCGGCGGCTTCTCTTGTTGTGGAACACGGGCTCTAGGCACGTGGGCTCAGTAGTTGTGGCTCGCAGGCTCTAGAGCGCAGGCTCAGTAGTTGTGGCGCACGGGCTTAGTTGTTTCGCGGTATGTGGGATCTTCCCGGACCAGGGCTCGAACCCGTGTCCCCTGCCTTGGCAGGCGGATTCTTAACCACTGCACCACCAGGGAAGTCCCATCTAGTAGATTTTTTTGAAATCAGATGATCATTGAGTTAGAAAGTTATTACAAATCCCATGTGCTTTTGTGACAGTTGAACCATACATCTATCTATCTATCTTTGACAACGATGGTGGTCATTTCCTTACACATTGGTCTTCACCACCTGACCCCAAGAAGATTCTGAACTCAAAGTTCCTAGCAGGGTGCACACCACAGAGTAGGCAATCAGTTCGCCGATTTATTCAGCAAACATTTATTGCACCGTTATCACCGGACACCATCTAGGTACTAGGGACACAGTGGAGGAAAAACAGAAGGGAGCTTACATTCTAGTAGAGGAGAGACTGTGAACAAATATATACATAAAGAAAAATTATTCAATAAATTCATATCTTTGAACCACAATTAACCAAAGAAATCAGAGCGATTATCTACTCTTTGCTTTGACTTTGTGTATGCCAGATTGCTTTAAGGCCTTCTGGTGAGAACCAGTTTTTGTACTACTGTATTTTTCAAGGGAGTTGCATAATAAATGGCCCAATTTTTCTGCTTTTAGCAAAGTCATTCTTAATTAATATTTGTTTCTGTAAATGTAGAAAAATGGTTAGTTATTAAAAGTATCTTCAAATCTCAGCTAGGCCTGTAGCTTTACAAATTATTCTTTCTAATGATAAAAATATTACTAGAAAATCTATTATTAATCAATATAACTTATTTAGAATATCATCTGTATGAGGTCATCATAGTTCATTGTGTAAAAGGTGTTTGCATGCGTTTGAACGTATTTGTGTGTGATGGGTGTAATTTCAGGATTCACAGCTGGCCATAGAAGCTTATAAGTCTGGTTTTGAGCCGCCTGGAGACATTGAATTTGAGGATTACACTCAGCCGATGAAGCGCGCTGTGTCAGATAACAGCCTTTCGAATTCCAGAGGAGAAGGCAAATCAGAGCTCAAATTTGGTGGCAAATCCAAAGGAAAGTTATGGCCGTTCATCAAAAAAAATAAGGTACTGATGGCTGGACCCAGTGTGAAATGAGTGTTGTAAAGTGTGGAGATGTTCACTTTATCTTTTAGTCTTAAAGGAATGAAAATTTTAAGCTTGTTTCAGAATGCAAAAAAAAAAAAAAAAGCTAGTGTGCTATTTTATTTTAAGACAGTATCTCTCTTTGGTGATGGTACCTCGGCCATGGCCATTTGTCTTATTTCAGACGCATTATCACCTGCACCGTGTCACCCACACTAACAGATTACTGACCTCTGGCTGTTTTGCATCAAGCCTTTTACTCCTACGTCTCCTAGATTGCTGGTTGCCTGGGCTGGGAGAAGGAAAATTGTGCAACATTTCTATAACCATGTATCAGCATATCTAATTGAAATTGTTTCCGTGGGTTAATAACTTGGTTTCCAACTCATGTTAACATATGTATCCATGAACATTTTTCATTTTCTTTTTATAGTGTGATACGTAAGTGCATGACAGCATTAACATGGGCATAAAGTATGATCAAGGGGACATGACTGCTTTAACCTTAGAATAATTTAATATTTCAAGACTGTCTTTGCTGTTTTCACAACCTTAGCATTTAAGGACTTTCATTGTCTCCCATCAAGCTGTGTTAGTTTAGGTGGTTTAGAAATATTTACCCTTCTGGCTTACACTGGTTTAGAGTAACTAATTAGAACGGTAGTTTGCATGTGAAAGTCTGCATGAGCTTCTTGTCAGATATTTCTTGCTATTCTTCCGTTGCTTTACTTACTAAAACTCCCACTTTCATTATATTCTCATTTAACATATCCTTACATATTTCCTTTTGGACCATGGCCTAAATATTTAATTGTTTGTGTTTGACTTGCTTTGGGTTTCAAATATTATTTGATGCTTATTTTTGTTTTGTGTCTTATCTTCTTGTTTCTGATTTTTTTACTCTGTCACTGCTCCGTCTCTTACACGTAGCTTATGTCCCTTTTAACATCCCCCCATCAGCCTCCCCCACCTCCCCCTGCCTCTGCCTCACCCTCTGCTGTTCCCAACGGCCCCCAGTCTCCCAAGCAGCAAAAGGAACCCCTCTCCCATCGCTTCAACGAGTTCATGACCTCCAAACCCAAAATCCACTGCTTCAGGAGTCTAAAGCGTGGGGTAAGTTCAGCTCTGGAATCCTGTCTCTCTTGTGCGCTTTGGTTGCATGTTTTGTTCTGCATAACTTATTTTGTTTGTGAATGACTCCATTGTGTTTTCCCATAACATAAAACAATAAGAACCTATGATTCATTACAGCCGGAAAGAAGAAGAGCCACGGAGAGAGGAAAGAAGGAAGGAAGCAGGGTGGGTGGGGGAGGGGTGGGGAGCCAGCCACCCCAGAGTTCTTTTTGTCTGTAGTACATTTTGGATGGACCTTTCTCCGTTTCTCTTTTGAAACATCTAAGTCATTAATATTTTACCTTGATTTTACCAAAAAAGGAAACTTAGATTTCGTTTCTAAAGCTAGCAACATTTGAGGCGTTGGAAATCACTGTATAGTCAGAAAATATTTGCTTAATAATTACTGAAACAATGTGTAGTGAGGGTACTTTTCTCTGAGCGATGCCTCAGGGTTTGAGGCAAAATGGTATGGGTTACAGCGGTTTCTTTAGCTATTTTGGTGATGTACAAGATGTTGATTAAATATCTGATAACAGACTGACTGCAAAAAGGCCTAATGCGGTTTTTTCAACCACCCTATGAACCTAGGTACTAAGAGTTCTTTATTTTACTGATAAGAAAACTGGTGCATACAAAGATGAAGTTAGGAAGATATAGAGCCAGGATTTAAAGCCAGGGAGCCTGCTTATGATCTGAGATTCTATGAGTCCATATTTTACTATGATTGACTCATAAGTGGATGTTATTTAGACTCAGGTTTGCCATCCTAATTAAGATCGCATGTGCTTAAGTCACAGGGTTTTATGGAATTGATCAGCAATCCAAAGTAGATACCAGTTCGTTTTTTTAGAAAAAGATTGGAACAAGGTCATTCCTAGCCTCCTGAATAAACCTAAATGGTCAGTCTAGTCTAAGCCATCCCCAGATATTCTTTATAATGAATAATGAGTAAACAAACATTAAGTGCATTAACATATCCAGTAAGGTTTTCTTTTGTCCTGTCCTGTGGGAGTTGAAATATAGTTGTAGTGGGATGTGTTCGTGTACAAATATAATTTTTACTTTTCCCTTCCTCTGTGTAAAAAAGTTGTAAATATAGTAGAGAGCTACATTGTTACCTTTTAAAATAAGGGACAAAAACCTCATTTCTTTATATGCAGAGTTCCTTTAGTAATGGAATCTCAGAGTTTTATGCAAAGAATGCAGTTGGCGGAGTTATCCTGTTTTAAGGTTACCCAGCATATCCAGGTTAAGAATTAGAATTTAATTTCCTAAAGATTTCAAGAGAGGCCTTGTTGGAAGGCAGAATATAGCTTCAAAAGTGGATGATGAATCGTGTTGAGTTCTATAATTAGATCTCCATTATGCTGGCTTTTAGAATTCTCCATCCATCTCTGCTCCTTGTTCATCGAAGAATTTTCAACATATGACTATGTGTCGCTATACTAGACTATAGACTGTAAAATTTTACATTAACTGTAAATCAGTTACCCCATCTCTGCTGCTTCCAAAACCTTCACAGAGCACTCATTTATTATATTTATAAAAATATCTCTGCATTGTCTTTTGGAGTCTCATAATGAAAGATGTTGAATATTCATGATTGTTTACCGTTTGTGTATTCCATTCTTCTCTCAACATCACAGTCTGTTGGTTGCAGATGGTTTCCGAATCCTGTTCCATGGTGTTCTCTAAATGTTTAGGAAGAGACCAAGAATGTCAGTAATCAATAAGTGTAAGAAAAGAGGGCTAGGAAAAAATTAACACTTGAAAACAAAAACAGTGAAATGAGAAACAGGTTATTTTGATTAATTAAAGGAACCCTATCCCATTTAAAAAAAATAATAATTAGCAAAAATAAATTTTATTTCTTACACCTCAAATCTGTGCTCAGCAGACTTCTGTTTTTTAAAAAGAATTTCCTAAACGGTGAGTGTGTTTTCAAGAATAAACACACACATACACACACACACACACACACAATAGAAGCATCAGTAAATAGAAACATATTTTTGCTTCCCTCATTTTTAGTTGATCTGTTTTTAGAATCAGATTTGATGTACTTTTCTTCAGGAAGTAGCAGTGCAGAAAAAAAAAAAGGAAAGGAAATACATCATAGAAGTAAGATGAGGAAGTTTAAAAAAATCTGAAGTTTGGGGAAATAAATTTGATTTTAAAGCAATTTCAAAACGGAAGGTACATGGTTTAACAGGATCCATGACTAAAATGATGCAGTCCTTGCTATTTCATTTATTCTGCTTTTTAACTTTAAGACCGTTGCACCAAAGATAGGAAAAGGATTCTAGGAGAATAACAAATCTGTTATTTTAATGTCTTTTAATTTATCATATTTTGCAGCTTTCAGATCCAGATTTTAATCATTTGTTTCTATCATCAGAATGTATAAATCCTATGCAAACGTTTCTTCGCATAAGTAATTTCGTTTCTGAAGAGCTAAGTAGGATAAAATATTTTTTGTTGTAAATCATTCACATTTGTAAGCAAATGTCTCATTGAACATCTTTAAAGATTGGCATGCCACCATTATTAACCATTATTTCATCTTTACTGAAGTCAAAGAAAAATGAAGCTAGATTGTGTGTTCTCAGTTTGCAGTCTACAAGGTGTGACTTTATTGTCTTAACATTTCTTTTTCTGGTGTGAGCAAGGGACTTCTAAATCTACAATATGGACATATTTTCCCCACGTTTTAGAGTTAATTGTACGGAAAAATACCATCATCGTTGATCAAAAGATTTTGAAAATCCCTACCAATTGTTTGTCAGATGTAACAATCTTCTGGTTACCTTCATTTTATTTATTTTACCTTGTTCTCTTGCTGATTATTGGCAGACTCAGTCTCTCTGTTTTCACAAAGAACTCATGAAGAGGACGATAGGGAAACCCACGTATGCTTTTGAAGCTAGGGATTATGTTGTAAGTTAACCTGTGACGGCTAGGTCATACGGTCACGGCACAGGCACTAACCCCTGGGACAGCACCAAGACTGGGGACCCAGATGCTCTCTGACCCGGACACTGGGAAAAGCCTCACTGTATCGATCCAACCACACAGGCTTCTTCTTCCGGAAAAGTTACATGGAAAAAGGAACCAAACTATCAAACTTCCTAAAAATGTCAGTGAGCTGAGCTTGTGTTTTTCCCCTTTTCATTGATTGGGGTTGCCGTCTGAGCTGTTGTCACTGGGTATGATTTTACGGCAGAATTTCATCCCTAAAAGGCAGCTGGTCACGGGAGAATGACACTCTCGCAGACGGCAGCGTGTAGCACGCTTACCCACACCCACGTCTGAAACAGATGGATCCGTGGATCCGTAAGGGACAACCAAAAAAATCAGCGAAGCCTGAGCAAGGTCATAGAGCAGTGAAATGCCTTTCCGTGGACCTTAAACCAGATACTTACATATTCGTGTTCACCGTCCCCTTTCTTTGTGCTTGAGGTTAGTACCTGTGACGGCCCAATAACACATGGATCCGCCAGCTCTGTGTGCCCTCATGTGTTATTGACACTCGTGGCTCCCCAGGCTCCGTAATTGTTGCCTGAAACTGACAGCTTTTTAGTTCTTCAGGTGTCTTGCAATGCACTTAATGCAACCTTTAAAAATACTCTCTTAGCAGATGATTCAGTTTCTAATTTGAAATGATCTAACTGGCTGGCTTACAGCTTAAGAACCAAAAACCAGTTTATAATTGTTAAAAAGGATACCATATACTGTGATGGCACTTCTTGTAGATTATCCATCACTGTTCACTTCAGAAAA
Source organism: Physeter macrocephalus (assembly GCF_002837175.3). NCBI lineage: Eukaryota > Metazoa > Chordata > Mammalia > Artiodactyla > Physeteridae > Physeter > Physeter macrocephalus. The sequence goes on from NC_041226.1 coordinate 87,568,281, forward strand.
TTGAATTTGTCTGAGAATTCGATATTGCCTATCTCTATTGGGATCTGTTCTCAATCCTAATGACTTCTTTTTATTATGAAGTGGTTATATTCCTATGCTCTTAGTCTTGATGTTAGAATTCTGTTTTTGGAATGCTTAAGAAAGAATATATTACTTTAAGCAGTGGAAGTAGCCAAATAGAAAGCAGATAGAGTGCCGAGTTCAAATTAGCGACATTTACACAGTAATGTCTGAGAAACATTTGTATATGGTCGTATGCTTTGCAGGGAAGATATTTGCAAAGTTTTCTGCTGTGCACCATAAGTGTTGTCTGTAAAGAACTCAAATTGTGGTGAACAGATCTGTGCTAAAGTTTACAGGAGGGGCTCAAGGCATTCATGTAGGTTGCCTACGTGAGAGCGGTCATGAAGATGAATGTACCTGTTTCCCCCAAAGTTTTGTCTTGCTACTTCTTTCCTTAAAAGTCTTTTTCCCCATAGGGACAATTTCTTTGAAAGCTTGATGCTTGTTCACAAAGAAGCATCAACTTTGAGTTAATCTGAAGAATAAGATTTTTTAAATCGAGTTAAGGAATTTTTAACACCCTCTCCCCTCCCAATTTAAAATCAAAGGACACTTTCTTTGGTACTTTTTCTCTGACCTATTTTTGTATCCTACTACCAGTTGCCTAAGCTTTAGGGTTGATAACAGCTAAGTACGTGTGCACCGAGCTCTCAATACTGCTTTATAGCCAAAAAGCACGTCTCACCTGTTTCTTTTTTTTTTTTTTTTTTTTTTTTTTTTTTTTTTTTTGCGGTACGCGGGCCTCTCACTGTTGTGGCCTCTCCCGTTGCGGAGCACAGGCTCC
>NC_041226.1:87569172-87597346 GCF_002837175.3 Physeter macrocephalus
CTCCGCGGCATGTGGGATCTTCCCGGACCGGGGCACGAACCTGTGTCCCCTGCATCGGCAGGCGGACTCTCAACCACTGCGCCACCAGGGAAGCCCCGTCTCCCCTGTTTCTGAAGAACCAATGTTTCTTTTCCTAATTTTGAGATGCCTTTTAATCTGGTTTTGGATCCAGTAATTAGTATAGTTTTGCCAGTCTCCGGGCCTAGCAGAATTGCAGCTGCTGTGTCCTGGTAATTAACAGGAAATCCATAGCAAGGAGTAAGTACACCTCAGTAGTTGAGACAGTTGGTTATCTATTTCCTAAAGGTAACTTGTAAGAGCAGCAGCTTCTGTTAACTCCCCAGATGCTATAGAACCCCTGTGAGTAGGGCTCTGAGTTCGACAGAAAGCCCCAGAAGACACCTTCTGCAGAGCAAGAGGTGCATGCCGTCCACAGGTGGGAGAGAGCATCATGCTTCCACCTCCAGCCGGGCGCTGAAAGGCTCCCTGGAGGTTGGTTCTTGGAGCACCTTCCAGTCCTTTGTTCCCATTTACCAGTTTGAGACTTTGCCTTAATACCTTTAGGAAATGCCACTGTTCGTATTTATTAGATCTCCTTAAGATAAAAATATTACTGGGATGTTGTGGAACTAATTGCTTTCCCAACGCTTTTAGTCTGTGTGAAACTTTCCATGGGAAATTTGGTGAACAAAAGGCTATGTGATTATTTCCATCTTTTATAATCATGCTATTTCACCGACTGCCAACGTATATTGGTTTATACTCAGGCTGATGTGACCAATCCCGAACAGTGAACGGAAACTCTCCTTTTCTATCTTTATTCTTTGCTCCGGCAACGTGGCAGCTAAAGAAAGGTTTTGGTCGATCAGCCCCTCTTGGGAACTTTGGCACAGAGCCGCTACAAATCATTTTCACAAAGCGCCAGGTGAATTGATGTGTTATGTTAATTCAGTGGAATGGACCAAGTTCCTCTTCTTCTCATGTGTTGTTGTTTCTCTCTCTCTCTCTCTCTCTCTCTCTCTCGCTCTCTTTTTTTTCCCGTTACCCCTTCCATTTTTACACGAAGCTTTCTCTCAAGCTGGTAAGCACAATTCCTCCATGCATGTCCTGAATCTAATCAGGTTTTTTGGTGTATGTTTTGTGGGTGCTGTGCCATTGTGCAACATATCTTCGGAGTTAACTGTTGATTTGTGTTTCTCTTGTGTGTGCTTTTGTTGGTGTTTCTTTATTAGACCTCTGGAATACAAAGGTCCAGAGTCTAACAGAGGTGATCGTAATCTTTTCAAGTTGCTAAGAAAATTAACGCTTAACTCATGATTTGGTTTTCTTTACCACTGGAGTCTTAAGAGGATGACAGATGTTGATAAACTTTATTTAAATATGAACATAAATATGAATATTAAACATGAGGGAGTTTATGTATTGGATCATTTGGAATAAAAGCAAATATAATCGTTGAAAATTGCTCCTCCCCGGGAGCCACAGAAGCAGATGCAAAATGCTGGGGACCTGAGGGAGACATGCAGGAATGATGCCGGGCTCCAACTCAGGTCTAAGGCACCTTCGAGAATTGGAGGTCATGAAATCTTTAAGTTGCTACATAAATACATTGGTGCCTTGTGCATAGCTGATTTAAGAAATCAAAGACGATTTTATGGACAATGAAAAGAGCCTCCTAAGCCTTTCTGAAATGATTTCTTTAGTGTTCGGTGTTGTTTCTACTTTTAATTCCATAGCCCTCCTAAATAGTCAAACTAATCATTAAATCTATTAAAAGAAACTCTTAACCACATAACCCATTACTGTACTTCAAATATGTGTAAGTTACGTAATAGTCTCAAACACCACAGCTGAGAATGTCCTAAAATTATGGACAGAGATGAACTGTGACCCTTCAACCGGGAACAAGATCAGCAATTTTTGCGCTGCTGTTGAGAAAGTAGGACAATATTTTATGGTTATCCTTATACATACTTTTTTATGTGTTTCAGTATGTACATAAACATATATATACATGATTTTTCGACCTGACTCAGTATTTGGCAACTGTTCCAGCCCTAAGGAAAAGGAATATTTTATTAAACATTTCTTAGACGGCAAAATAAAATCCCGAGAAGAGTTCTACAAGAAGGAAAGATCTTAAATGAACACCAGTCATTAGCAGCAGTATGAATTTGGGAGAAATTGGATCCATTACCTGGGAGTCTCTCAGATGCCAGGGTTTCTTTTTTTGCCCTTTATTTGTTCTTTTGCTCACGTGCTAGCAGCTAAAGATAATATTATCAGGCAGTCTTTCTGTTTGAGATAAATCATCTTACCAACCTTGTATTGAATTGTTGCTTGATGCCCTTACTCTGAAGCTAATAAAGAAGTTACACACAGACGGCTTGGGTGTAAAAATGATAAAACTCAAGAAGCAGCTCGTGTCATTGCCCAGGAGCAAGCGTTTGATTCTAGTAGCAGGTAAAACAAGATCCTCTTAGAGCCACAGCCATTGAAAATATACGTATTTTGGCCCCTTTTCCAAACCCTGGTACTGCCAGTATCCTAGGGGCCCTTCCAGAGAGTTCAGAAAATCTATTCTGACTCGAAGGCAGGAATAAACATTCCTTTGTGGCAAAATGAATCATAGGTGAGAGGACTGTTGGAAAGAATTCAAGCTTCTCAAGGCCAATAGGACAAAATGAACCTTTGAAGGTACTTCCCAGACACCTCGAGCTTCTTTGGGTCTAGAAGAAGCTGTTGACCCGAATCTCCAGTGGTAACGGTGACGTGTGTTTGAGGCCTAGTTACTGGGATTCGTTTTTAAATAACAACACAGAAATATAGACTATCTATTGAAAGGGACCTAATTGGTCAGTTAGACTAACTCCTGATCAAGTGAAGGGGATTCATTTATTATTTAATTGCTTTCGTTTTTGTAGCTAATCAGGGTTGCGTTTGTTGTTGTTTGGGCTATCTATTTATAAGTCATAAGTTAGAGTGTTTTTTACTACAGATTTCTTTGCACCTGTTTATCCAGGGCAAATCTTACACCTGTTCACAGTCTAGACCTATGTGGTACAATATGGTACCCACTCACCACAGGTAACTTAATTAAATTTAACTTAATTTAAATGAAAAGTAACTAAAATTTTAAAATTCAGTTCCACAGTTGTACTGGGCACACTTCAAGGGCTCAACAGCCATGTGTGGCTACTGTATTGGACGGTGCAGATGTGAGAACATTTCCATCACTGAGAAAGTTCTTTTGGGTCTCGTAGCACATAGCGAGGCTCAATAAATATGTATGAATTAACGCTGACTGCTTACTAGGCTTGCTGACTTCTGCAGCAGTGTATCGCACGCTGTGTTTTGTCGCATTCTAGCGTTAAAACAAAAATGAAAACAAAAACAAAAATCTCTGTTCTAGAAAACATGCTGATCTGTTTTAAGTCAATTCAGCATGAGAACAAAGTACTGAGCTTTCAGGCTCAGTGATTGAGTTGAGAAAATTGAAAAGCACTTAATTAAGGTTTCAAATGTTACAGCACAATAGTATATGGAAAAGGAAAAACAAGTTTGCTTTATTTTTATATTGAAGATGAGTTGGCTTCATCTTAGTTTTAGAAGCAAGTTGAACTTCCTTGGTTTGGCATTAGGGAATAATCACTTCTATTTTGCTTTTCACTCAAACACACACACACACACACACACACACACACACAAGTCTTTGAGACTATTAGCTGAAAGGTCTTTGGTGGCCTTAGTGGTGAACTATTTGCTGAATCACAAACTTCCAGCCCGGCAGCCTGGCATTTTCTCATAAGCAGCCTAGGAACTTCAGTCACAAGCCCCCGTGTAAGCTGCTTGGCAAACTCAAGCTAATTTTGCAATTACATTATCTGGGTCCCTTCTTTTCCACCCACTCCCAGGCAAGCCTGTCTTGCCTTTGTTTAATTGGTTCTAAAGCAAAATCTCTTTTCTAAATTCCCTGGCTTATCCCTGGCTATTGATAAATTTCTCTTTCTTTATGAAAATAGCCTTATTTAAGGAGAAGCACTTGATGGCCACAACTTAGCTACAGCTTCTGACGTGTAAGTGTAGGTAGGAGTCTAGAAACTCACAGTTGAGGTTTTCTACTTAAATCACACGCACAGAGGAGGGAGAGCAATTTTTTTGAAAGGGAATCAAGATATCAAAGTACACTTCCTCTGATGAATTAGAAACAGCGGAGGCTGATTTCATACACTGTGGGAAGTTGGTTTTGAATTTGGGGCTGGGGGCAGTGTTCTCTATGAGTTCTCTGAGATGATCCTAAAGATGACGAAAAAGAACCGACCAGATTTTTAGAGGCAGCAGAGGCAAAGAAGAGTGCATGGGAGGGGGGGGGGGGGTGGGGGGGCTTTTTTTTTTTTTTAATGTCCCTTTTACCCACGTTCTCTGAGGAACTAGACGTCCCATCTGTCACTTCACGGGGGTGGAAACTTTTGGCCTCAGCCTGTGTGAAGAGACGGGAAGTAATACTCAGACTGGGTGGGGTGGGGGGAAGCAGTGCCATCGAAATGAAACAGTTGGCGGGGGCACTTATCACTGTTTTATGCGAAGAAACGTAAACCTAAAGCTTCAGTGTTGCCACCGACACTGACAGTAAAGTGCAGAATCAGCCTCCAAATTTGTTTTTCATTGATCCCCTCTGGAGTCAGAAGTATACCTTCCTGTCTCGGTGCTCCCTGCCTTGTCAGAGGTGTCTGGGCCGGCATGAAACGGTTTGCGGGCCTTTTGCAGTTTGCATGCACTGATTTTTGCATCTCAGCTGGGTGTTGCGGGAAAGAGCTTAACCGAGTTCATGAAAACACATGCAGACGTCTGCCGTGCCCTGGTGTCTGGGGGATCCTTCCCGCAGGCTTCCCTCGGTGTCTTTTTGTCAAGGAGTACCGTGAGGTTTTCTGGTTTATTTCTATTTGCATCTGCAGGGTGCAACTCCAGAAGATTTCAGCAACCTCCCACCTGAACAGAGAAGGAAAAAGCTACAACAGAAAGTCGATGAATTAAATAAAGAAATTCAAAAGGAGATGGATCAAAGGTAGAGTCGATCAATATGACTTATTAAGAAATTTGAGTTCAGTTTGGAAAGACGGGAAGCCCTAAATTGGATTTTAATCCAAGTGATGATTTTAGCCGGGTGTTTGGTTGTAGTCTACTGGATTGCTTTATTAAAGACAGGGAGGATTCTTTTTTTTTTTCTTTTTTTTCTTTTTTTAAATAGCTTTATTGAGACACAATTCACATATTATAAAATTCATAATCCCTCTTTGGAAAGGATTAGCATTCCCACTTTGCAGAAAAGGTGAAGACGATCAAGTTGAACACTTCTTGCCCCACCTCTATCCTCTCTAACCAGAGGTCTCTATTTCTGCACTTACCAGTGACAAATCCAACCCCTCCACCCTGGATTCCTTATATCCTCGGTTTTTAACTCCATCAAGAATGTTTAATGTCTTTGCATTTCTGTAAGGAGGTAGCTCTTAGATGGGCCTCTCCAAAGGAGCCATAAGCAATAGGGTGTGACCCAAATGGGGTTAGCTAAGCAGTGTGGTCAGACAGCAAGAGGCCCGGGCAGGGCAAGATTGCTGACTAGACTGACGCACGGCTTGGCAAGTTTAGGAAACTCAGCAGGCTTTAAGCTTCTTCAAAAGGTAGCAACCAAGGCCAGAGAAGCAAACGAATTAGACCCTTCAGGACAGTGCTCCAGAGCCGGTGCTACCAACAACTTGTTCTCTGACGGAAGCCTAGGAAACCAGTGCCCTCCCTTTTGTCAGCCGTAGTCTTAAGTATTCTCCAGTCAGCATCTTTGCCTGTCAGAGCTTTCTAGATATTGGGGAAGACTAAAACAAAAAGATTTTAAAAAGAAATATGGGGGGAAGGAAAGAAGGAAGAAAAAGGAAGGAAGGCAAGGAAGAAGAAGAAGATACTGTCTTCATCTATTCAAGAGCTCTCAGTGTCCAAGTCAGAGTCAAGGCTTGGCTGAAGGACTGAGTCCCTCATGGTGGGCTAATTCTTCCGAGCCTTGTAATTTTCTTCATAGTTTTCCTTTCAGTACCTGCCTTGAGAAAAGGACAATAAGTACAAAGGCAAAGGCAATTTATAGATATTGCTGCCAGTTGATGCCTCCTTATGTCCTTTTTGTGCGTCTAGAAGGTCACCAGTGATCTAAAATCCTAAATCCAATGCCAATGCTCTCTTCTTGGGCTTTAATTATTTTCACAAGGGAGGATTCTTTTAACAAATCGGTATTATTCTGAGTTTGGGTAACAAAATACATATGGTTATCTTCTTCATTTTTGTATGTGTTCACTCACTTTAATAATGCCACATTTACCATGTTATCACCATGGAACGTAAATTCAGGTTAGACAAGAAAATTTCACAAGTACAACAAAGCATTCTGTAGCATACCGAAGTTTGTATCATGTCTGACCGAACAAGTTTGCTCATCAATCACTTCCATTATAGGTAATCTGTTTAGTTTAATATTTATGATTCTTATAGAGAAAATAAACATAGACACATTTTAAAAAGTATTTTTCATTTACCTTTGCATTAGCACTTAAAAAACACGTTTCTATTTCAAAATGTATATTAGCCATAAAAACGAACAAATGTGGAACAACATTGGAACAAAAGGAACAACATCTCATTTGTAGAGATGTGGATGGACTTAGAGACTGTCATACAGAGTGAAGTAAGCCAGAAAGAGAAAAACAAATATCGTCTATTAACGCATGTATGTGGAACCTAGAAAAATGGTACAGATGAACCTATTTGTAGGGCAGGAATAGAGACGTAGATGTAGAGAACGGACACGTGGACGTGGGGGGGAAGGGGAGGATGGGACGAATTGGGAGATGAGCTTTGACATAAATACACTACCATGTGTGAAATAGACAGCTAGTGGGAACCTCCCTGTAGAGCACAGGGAGCCGAGCTCGGTGCTCTGTGATGACCTAGATGCGGGGGCAGGGGGGAGGTCCACGAGGGCGGGGATATAGGCACACATAGAGCTGATTCACTTCATTGTACAGTAGAAACTAACACAACACTGTAAAGCAATTTTACTCCAATAAAAAAAAATATTCTAATATAACAGCAGCAAAATATAGCCGTGCAATTACAAAAGTGCTAAACGGGGATCTACAATTATTTTCTTTTTTAAAATTAATTAATTAATTTCTTTATGGCTGCATTGGGTCTTCATTGCTGCGTGTGGGTTTTCTCTAGTGGCGGCGAGCGGGGGCTGCTCTTTGTTGCCGTGCGCGGGCTTCTCATTGCGGTGGCTTCTCTTTGTTGCGGAGCGCGGGCTCTAGGCACGCGGGCTTCAGTAGCTGTGGCTCACGGGCTTAGCTGCTCTGCGGCATGTGGGATGTGGGATCTTCCCAGACCGGGGATCGAACCCACGTCCCCTGCATTAGCAGGCGGATTCTTAACCACTGCGCCACCAGGGAAGTCCCTGAAGTTATTTTCATCTTTACAACTATGATTCTGAAATAATCACTACTTCTAAGCAGCTCTGTTATCAGCTTTTTAGATTTGGTTTAAAAACATACACATAATTGCTATGAGGTTTATAATGTTGTATTCTGTTCCTGAAAGCGTCCCTCAGAAGCCAACCAGCCCTCAAAACAGTACTCAGTCCACAAGGCAGTCAGAAAGAGTTAAATTAACTGGGGTAAATAAGAGTCTTACATTACATCAAAAGCATATGATATTCTGCAGCAACTAACTGGGAGCATTTCAGGATTGATTGGCGTGTTGTCCTCTTTAGAACTAATGTCATCAGAAGAGTTTAAGGAGGTGGACGTTGGGGACTTCCCTGGTGGTCCAGTGGTAAAGAATCCGCCTTACAATGCACGGGACCGCGGGTTCGATCCCTGGTCGGGGAACTAAGATCCCGCATGCCGCGGGGCAACTAAGCCTACGGGCCACAACTACTGAGCTTGCGCACCTCCACGAGAGAGCCTGCATGCCACAAACTACAGAGCCCACGCGCCCTGGAGACTGCGCGCCACAACTAGAGAAGGGAAAACCCACGCACCACAACTAGAGAGAAGCCCGCGCGCCACAACGAAGGTTCCCCCATGCCGCAACTAAGACCTGACACAGTCAAAAATAAATTAGAGAAATTAATTAATAATAAATAAATCTTAAAAAAAAAATAAGGTGGACATTGTACCACTACCAAGTGCATTTAAAAGTGACATGTTTCTTCTGTGCTAATTTGACTCCCCTGAATGACCTAGCTGGTGAACTAGTCACGGTAACTTGGTCAGCAGGCAAACCAAGCCTGCAAGAAAGGACGCCAGTGTTCAAATTACCATGTTACCGTCTGACCCAGTTTATTTTCAACGTAAACATACAATCTCAATATGAGATGTCTAACTAAAGCAAAAGCTCCGGCAACAAGACCAAGACAGCACCTCCTGTTCCAAGGTTTAGGTTTTGCCCAGAATTCTCGGTACGTGGAATAGCCCACACCAAGAGCCATTGCTCCCACAACAAGGCCTTGGGCTGCCACGCGCATGTGGATCAAATAAACAGACATTTTAGTGTTTCCCCTGCTCTTCAATCTGTACAATCCATGTGCAACGATTGCTGCAAAAACCTGCCATTCCAATGGGGACAAATGGTGCCTTCTCTAGCTTTCTGGATAAGTTTAGATCCTTGATCTTCATCACACGAAGAAAGAGAAACATCTGTGTCACTTAGCGTAGCGATCGAAGAATCTTCGGACAATGACAAGACATCTCAGGCTCCAGCTGGCTTCAAAAAGGTTTTCTTGTGGTTTTTGTTTGGCAAATCACGTTCAGCCATTCGCTTCACCTCTGTTTATCGAGCATTTACTGTGTACAAGGAAATAGTCTAGGTATAGCAATGAGGATAAAGCGATGAACAAAACATCAAAAACATCTGTTCTCATGCAACTTACATTTTGTGCAGGAGGAACAGAAAATAGAAGGTTTTGAGCAGAGGTGGCATGATCTGGAAAAGGCTGGATTTTTGTTTGTTTTCGGTTTTTTTTTTTTTTTAAATAATCAATCCAAAAAGGCAAGAAAGGAGGGAAAAAATATTAATATATAGACTAGGCAGGACAAATCAAAAGCACAAAATAGAGTGGAAGATTTAAACTCCCAAGCATACTGGACACCCCGGATTCCAATCTGGTTCCACCTGTTTCTTTTGCAAACTTTGGACAAGATTCTTAAGCTCTTAGTACCTCGGCTTCCTCACCTTGAAAAGGGAGTTAACATGCCTGTCTGGGGATTAAGTGTGTCAGAGGATGTCAAGTGCTGAGGACAGTGCCTGGCATACTGTGTTTGTAAAATAAAATGAATCAGTATGTTAAATGTGAACAGACTACATGTTCCAACTAAGAGATTTTCAGACTGGACAAAAAACTAAAACCCACATACATGTATGCTAGTTACAAAAGACACATCCAACTCATAAAGTGCAAAAAGGCTGAAAGTAAAGACTGGAAAAAGATGGGGCTTCCCTGGTGGCGCAGTGGTTAAGAATCCGCCTGCCAATGCAGGGGTCAGGGGTTCGAGCCCTGGTCTGGGAAGGTCCCACATGCCGCAGAGCAACTAAGCCCGTGAGCCGCAACTACTGAGCCCGCGTGCCACAACTACTGAAGCCCGCACGCCTATAGTCCGTGCTCCGCAACAAGAGAAGCCACCGCAATGAGAAGCCTGCGTGCAGCAACGAAGACCCAATGAAGCCAAACATAAATAAATACATAAATAATTTTTTTAAACAAAGAATGGAAAAAGACGGACCATGCAGGTACCGACCAGAGGAAAACTGGTGTGAGGAGGCTGACTTTCAGGCCGAAAAACACCCCAAACTATTCAGCTCAAAAGGATCAACTTCATAAAATAAATGATTCAAATAACAAATGGCTCAATTCACGAAGAAGAGATACAATTTTAAATCTGTAGAACCGTAACAGCATCACCTCAAAATATATAGAAAAGGTTATGCTATTAACCTTCTGACGTAAGTACAAGAAATACAAATACATCATTAGAGTGGGAGATTTTTAATGCACTTTTCTCGGTAATTGATAGAATAGATTAGCAGAGAGTCAGGATAGAGGATTTGAACAATATAATTAACAAAACTGACCTAATACACAGATATCCAATAACTGCATGCTACACATTCTTTTCAAGCACACATAGAACATTTCCCAAAATTGGGCGTATCCTGGTTTTATAAGATGAATCTCAACAGACAGCAAAGGATAGACATCGTTCAAGGTATGTTCTCTGAAGGCTGCAGTTAAGCTGGATATCAATAACAAAAATTTAGAAATTAAGAAATGTGGCTCTCAACTAACACAACATTGTAAAACAACTACACCCCATTAAAAAATAAAATCAAATAAAATGTGGCTCTCCGCCTGGCTCAGTTATAGCAAGAAGCCTGCTCAGTCAAGTTAGAAAGGCTCCTCTCACCCTTGTTATCACTCTGGCATGACATCAGGAAGAATCCTGTTAAGTTGGTTTAGCAGGAATCATCGCTCCATTCACCTTTGGTTTTCCATCCACTGAGTCCCTCATTCTGCTTATTGGCTAAAAATCCCCAGCTGTCTTTACTGTATTAGGAATTGAGCCCAGCTCTAAACTGAGGTGTCTTTTCCCCAATTGCAATTGTTTTTTGTTTTTTTAAAATAAAATCTGTTTTTACTGCTTAAAAAAAAAAAAAAAAAGAAAGAAAGAAATGTGGCTCTAAGTAACACATAGATTAAGGAAGAAGTCATCATAGATACTAGAAAATATATGAAACAGAACTGAGCCTTAACCTTAACGTACATTCATTCTCCATCTCCGTTTTTGGGATGTCACTAAAGCCATGCTTATAAAAGGAAATTTAAAGCTTCCAATACATATTAGAAACAAAGAAGGCTGCAAATCAATGAGCTAAGCATCCATCTCAAGAAGTTAGAAAAAGAGTAGCAAATTGAACCAAAGAAAATGGAAGAAAGGAAACGGTAAAGGAAAGAGTATCAATTAATGAAATAGAAAGAATCACACATTCAACAGAGAGGATGAACAGAGCCAAAAGCTGGTTCCTTGAAACGATTAACAAAATTGAAAAACCTGCAGAGATTGATTAGGAGAGACCTGGACAAGAGGGATGGGAGATAGTGATTTTAAACAACTCTTTTGAGAAGTTTTGCTGAGAAATAGGGTACAGGAGGTATAGGCCATGAAGTCAAGAGAAGACTTGTGTACACGTGGATGACCTTGCAGTTTGTTTGTTGCGGGGACATTTATTCATGTAACAAATACTTAGTGATCATCTATAGTGCACCAGGCGTGGTCCGGTCACTGGGGGTTTATCATGTTCATAAAGGGCTCGAGCCCAGAGAGCTCCTCGGAGAGCTGCTGTTCTAGGTGGGAGAGACGGACGATAAACAATAAGCATAGTAACAAGTCATAGAATGTTGGGAAGAGATACATGCAGTGGAAATAAAAGAAAGTAGAGCGAGGTCAGTGGGCTGGGAGGGCAAGTGGGTGGAGGGCTCCCGTGGAGACGTGGTCTTAGGGAAGAACAGAGGGTTCATTTTGCCCACCAAGGGGCAATACGGGCTCAGAGGCAAGGGGGCAGGTGGAGGGGTGGTGAGGACTTGTGGAAATTCTCTTCCACTTATTTCTGTATTTTTGATTAAACTATTTCCCGTGACTCAAAATACAGTTTGTGGTGTTGGTCTTATGCTGGGTGATTGGTGTAGAGTTTCTTTTGCTGACGCTCATTAAAGTTAGCCCCTCACCCTCGGCAGGGAGTCATTGGCTCTAACTTTAACTCGAATGCCCCTGAAGTCCCTTGAAGCCAGGGTTCCAGTTAGCAGAGCTCTCTGGTCCTAGAAACAGCCTTCAGAGGGCTGCCGTGGGCGGCCTTCCAGACCGGATGGCAGGAGGGGTGTGGGATCCTGCAGTGTGTAGCTTTAAGGCTCTGTTGCCCACCTGTCACGGATCCCGACTGTGGGTTCCGTTTCTTAATAGTTGAGATCGTTGAAATCGAACTGTTTAATCTTTAAAATTCCCAAAGCAATGACCTGCGCTTCTTCATGAGGTAAACACTGCAGCCCACGAGACCCACGGTTTGCGTGCAAAACATGTGCACGGAAATACTGGGGTTTTGTCTCTTGTTATGAAGGGCAAAGTGATGTGCAGGGTTAATTTATTGTTTCTCACTCGCTAAAGACAAGAGGGAGATATCGCTCCGAAAGGGCAACCGTGATTTAAATATGGGTCTCTGGGTCATGCAGACCTTGGTAGCAGAATCCATATAGAGACGTTTTAGAAGGGAGGCTGACCCAGTATCCGCCTCCAGTCCACACCTCGGTGCAGTCTCGCCACGCCCTCATTCCCGTAGTTTTCATGGTGGTGGGAGGATACGACTGGCTGACGACAGCATTAACCTTTACCACGTTCCGCCCCTTCTCCTTTTCAGAGATGCCATCACAAAAATGAAAGATGTCTACCTAAAGAATCCGCAAATGGGAGACCCCGCCAGTTTGGATCACAAATTAGCAGAAGTCAGCCAAAATATAGAAAAACTGAGACTGGAGGCCCAGAAATTTGAGGTAGAAAAAAGCTGTTGTGGAAAAGCTTTGTTGGAAAAAAAAAAAAAGCAATAGAAGTGGGTGTAGGGGGTCACGAGACGCACATGGTTGTAAATCGCCAGCGTTTCTTTCCCTGCGAGAGATGCAGCTGGAAAAATCAGGTGTCTCACGAGTTATGATAAAAGGAAAAAGTCACTGTCATCCACTGGGTGTTCAGCTTTTCAGCATATCCTATTTTAATGGTGTCCCTTAAAAGGGACACTATGTCAGGTTATATTTGTATACAGTGTTCGTTTTTTTGTTTTTTGTTTTCATCTAAGTGTTTCACTTAAGTTGCTCTGCTTCATCTCCTGTTGACAGTGGGTATAATTGGGAATCTCAGTGAATCAAAAAGACAATTTTTAAAAAACCATTGATATTTGTCATTTTCTTGTAATGTCTTTGCCTGGCTTTGGTATCAGTGTAAAAGTTTTCAAAATATATTCTGGATGCAAATTCCTTTTCAGATCTATGACTCACAAATATTTTCTCCCATTCTGTGGATTGTTTTTTTACTCTCTTCAAGGTGTCCTTTTTTTTTTTTTTTTTTTTGCGGTACGCGGGCCTCTCCCGCTGCGGAGCGCAGGCTCCGGACGCGCAGGCTCAGCGGCCATGGCTCACGGGCCCAGCCGCTCCGCGGCATGCGGGGTCCTCCCGGACCGGGGCACGAACCCGTGTCCCCTGCACCGGCAGGCGGACTCTCAACTACTGCGCCACCAGGGAAGCCCCTCAAGGTGTCCTTTGATACACAAAAGTTTTATTTATGTTTTTATTTTTTTGGCCATGCCACACGGCTTGCAGGATCTTGGTTCCCCGACCAGGGATTGAACCCGGGCCACGGCAGTTAAAGCACCGAGTCCTAACCACTGGACCGCCAGGGAAGTCCCCAAAAGTCTTAATTTTGATGGAATCCATTTTTTTTTCTTCTATCACTTGTGCTTTTGGTGTCATAGCTAAGTTACCAGTGCCTAATCCAAGATCACAAACATTTATGCTTATGTTTTCTTCTAAGTTTTATAGTTTTAGCTTTTACATTTAGGTCTGTGGTTCATTTTGAGTTAATTTTTGTACATGGTTAAAGGTAGAGGTCCACCTTCATTCTTTTTTATGTTGTCCCGGCACCATTTGTTGAAAAGGCCTTTTCCTCCTTGAATTGTCTTGGCCCCTTTGTCGCAAATCAATTGATCATAAATACAAGGGTTTACTTCTGGCGGGGGGGGGGGAACCATTGAAATATGTTATTGTTCTTTCAAAGGATCCATTATCAAAAGATGATATATGTGAAAACCAATAGGAAACACACATAAGAAATGAGGAAGAAACACAAATAATAAATCTTTTAAGGAGGGAATGGGGCGCTCAAAAGCTGTGGGGAGAAGGCTTCTTTTTCCCCTCGAAATGTAAAGACTACACAGCCTGGAAAAATAAATTAGTAACTGAGCCTTCCAACCAGAAATAGATTATTTCTAGCAATAAAAGGTCAAATATGGCTTTTTTTCCCATTCTTTCTAGAATCTGGCAATAAGGCATTAGCATTTGAGATTTTAGAAGCTAGAAATGTCCTTTTCTGATCATTTTGATTCTTTTGCCTCTTTTACACTATTTCAGATGTTGCTGAAGATACTTTGATCTACTTTGATTTCTTGTGTATGAGTTTTCTTCACTATTTAAAAAAAGAAAAATGTTACACTCCTTAACAAAAATGGGAAATGTGGCTTTCAAACAGTCATGGCTTAAGTGTGGCAGGACCCTCATGTTTCCCAGTGTGACCTCATGGTCACACTATTTTTGGAACCAGAAGGAACTAGAAGTGACTTAACCAAAATCACACGGAACTAGAAGTGACTTAACCAAAATCACACAGCTGCTTAAAAAGCCCAGGAGTATAACGGAGGCCAGTGTCTTTCTGCCACATTATGAGCAGTGGCTAAATACAAGTTTGCCTGTACTTCTCCAACTTTGCCTTTGAGTACATTTATACAGTCAAGGCACACAAACTGGAGACTCTGCCCCCACGGGGTCCTTCTCCGGTCTGCTTCAATGACCAACGAGCAGCCTAAACTTGGGGCCTGAAGCCTGCATGGTCAGGCCCTCAGCTGAGCTCAGACCAGTCTTTCATGGCTTCTGTTTGCAGGCCTGGCTGGCCGAGGTTGAAGGCAGACTCCCAGCACGCAGCGAACAGGCCCGTCGGCAGAGTGGCATGTACGACGTGCAGAACCCCCCAGCCGTCAACAACTGTGCCCAGGATCGGGAGAGGTACAGTATCTGTACGGCGCCTGCTTTTTTTTGGCTCTGGATTTATTTCTCAATTCTGGAAGCAGGGACGAGCACAAGGTACTTGTTAGACCCCAGGCGTCTGTGATGATTGGCCTGTGATGTCTCCCGCGGTGCAGGTGTCCAGTTCCCCGTGGATGGTGCCCGAGCCTGCGGGGTGATTAAGATGGTCCTCGGTACAACGGTCGGGGGATGGGGACGGGGGCGGGTTGCAAGCACCTTGCTCTCGCGGGGGCTGAATTCAAGTCCTCGCTGGGGTCGGTGGCTATAGTTGCTGTGTGTTTTGCTTTCTTGAGCAGCCCGGATGGCAGTTACACGGAGGAGCGGAGTCAGGAGAGTGAGGGCAAGGTGCTGGCCGCGGATTTCGACGATGAGTTTGATGATGAGGAGTCCCTCCCTGCCATAGGGACGTGTAAAGCTCTCTACACGTTCGAAGGTAACCCTGCGTGTCACCTAATTCCCCCACGTTGCGTGAACTCTCTGAGTCACTCTTCTCTTTCTGCGATCAGCCTTTGTTTTGAAGTCATCCAGAACTTCCCCTCATTGCTCTTTTGCTCTGCTCGTGGTATTTGTGTTTACGATTATGATCTGGTCGATGGCTGTGTATTTTACCTTTGGGTCTGTACTTACGAACAACTTTCAGTGAGCTTAACTGAAGCAGATAGTATGGAATAATGATTATTTCATCCATTCATTCAATACTGATAGAACTTCTGTCTTGTAAAGACCCCTGAAAGGGTGGGAGGCAGATGGTATGTTCTGGCATCCACCTTTGGAGGAAATAAAGCAGACACACGTAGAGAGAGGGCCGCCTGCGATATTCACCAGAGGAGGGGTACAGAGTGATGGGGGATTCACGCGAGGATGAGATCACTTCCTCAAGGGGATTTGGAGAACTTTCCGTGCTGAAGTGTGTCAGAGGCACGGGCACTGCCAAGCATGGAGCGAGGAAGGCATGGGGTTCGTATGGCTGGCGCTCAGATGTCTTAGGTGGTAAGATGAGGGGGTAGGCGGTGCCAGTGGGGGGTATGGGTAACAGAAACATCTGGATTTTATTTGGCAGACGTCGAGAAGCTACTGAAAGTATTTGAGCAAGTTGTTGACACAAGCAGAGCTGTACCTTGAGACATTTATTGTCGTATGTGTAGGATCAGTTAGAAGACAGGGAAATTGGTTAGAAAGACTAGCCTAGTGTTTCCTAAACTGATGAGCCTTGAAACCGCATCTTGCAGGATGCTGATAAGGATGATGTGAAAGGAGCAATCAGAGCTCGGATCATTTTCAGAGGCCCTGGGATAAATGAATTTCTTTCCTGTAGGACTTTTTTTTTTTTTCTTTTGGCCACACCTCACAGCTTGCAGGATCTTAGTTCTCTGACCAGGGATTGAACCTGGGCCCCATGCAGTGGAAGTGCGGAGTCCTAACCACTGGGCCACCAGGGAATTCCCTTTACTCTAGGACTTTTAGAGCCTTTAATAAACTAAATATTCATTGTGACAAAATAAGAAAGAGAAGTACCAGGTTAAATGTTCCCGGTTTTACTTCACGTCCACACCATCCCTCTCCCCCCGGCGCCCACAGTACCGCTATTAACAGCCCCCTAAACGGTCTGCCTTTCAGGACACTGCTTGGGCGATGGCAGCTAGTCTTTTGAAATTATCGTAGCAAATGGTGTTCGGGGCCTTGATTAAGGAATGGACGCAGAGATGCTGCAGCCAGTAAACAAAGAGGGGAGGAAATCACAGATGATCCCTGAAGTTGCATTCCTGGGGTGCTGGAGATGTCCACTGATATGGGAAAGTGGGAGGAGGATCTAGTTTGGGAGGAAAAGCAGTGAGTCCGGGTTCACCCCTAGCGCGTTCCAGGTGCCCGGGTACCATCAAGGTGGAAATGGGCTTCAGGCAGAAGCCGAAGTGGAACCTTACCTCAGACGAGAACCAGAACAGGAGAAAGAAAAGTCGGGGTGCTGTGTAAAGAGATGTAATTGACGCCATAGGAGTACCTTCAGGGAGGAGTAGAGAAGCGGACCCAAGATTTCCTCTGCGGAAAATACCTCCTGTTCTGGGAGGGAGGAACGAGAGGGCTCCCAGGAGGAGTTAGAAGAGGGTCCTAGAGAGACGCAAGGTGAGGACCTGGAAGCTTCTGTGTGGGAGGAGAGCCAGAAGGGTCAGCGCATCCATCTTTTCCTACACTTGTTTCGTCGTTGCGAAGCTGTGCTCTCAACCCGCATTTGACAAGAAAACTAAAATACTCTGATTTTGCTTTTTCAGGTCAGAACGAAGGAACTATTTCAGTAGTTGAAGGAGAAACACTGTACGTTATAGAGGAAGACAAAGGTGACGGGTGGACCCGCATCCGGAGGAATGAAGACGAAGAGGGTTATGTCCCCACTTCATACGTCGAAGTCTATTTGGACAAAAATGCCAAAGGTGCTAAGACTTATATTTAATACAACTTAAAAAAAAACCAAAAACTTTAAAACATTGGAGTTGTTTCTCCCCACAACTATGACTGTTACAGGCAGTTCTTCAAAAGACTGGATGGGGAGCGCCGCGGTTGCTTTTAGGGACGAGGTGGACTTTCAGGCATCTTACACCTGAATTTCCTGGGCTGGTTTTGACGATAATCAAGTTTCACTTGCTTATGACATTTTACTTGGAAAGCTGCCAGCTGCCAATGTACAACTGTGTCCTTTGAAATCTGATAAACATTTCTTCTTGGGCAGCATCTGTAGATAACCAGAAAGTCGCCTTCTAGCTTCTAATCCGTATTTCTGAATCTAAAAGTCCATGCACATCCTAGGGGTGCAGAAGACTTCAGTTCTCTTATATTTATATGTAGCATCTGCCAGAAATTGAACTACCTTAGAATGTTACATTTTGTAACTTCATAAACTGAACTACGCTAGTTTAACTTTTACAGTCATTCACTTCGAAGGAAGTCATCAATGAGGTATAGAATAAGTAAAGAATACGATTGGTACCAAAAGTGTGTATATTTCCTTAAACATGTTTAAGATAATTGTTAGATCACCGTGTTTTCAGGTTATGTCAATGTGATCCTAAACAACCAACTGAAATATGGAAAACTTTGGTCGATCAACCAGTTGATTTTTACATATGACTACTGATCTTCCTTCCTTCCGCCAGTTGACAGAGTTGATCAGATGTGCTAGTGCTGTTTAGATAAACTTACATAAAAACAGCTCACTTCATTCTGTTCTGTTGGAGGTTTTGTGGGAGGTGGAGCTGTATTCCGCTCATACTTGCCCAGGTGGGCCTGTGAGTAGACCCTTGTAAGCAACTGCTTCTACACGCAGACCCCAGCATGTCACTTTTCAAGGGTTTTTTGGGGTTTTTTTGTTTTGGTTTTGGTTTTTTTTTGCGGTACGCGGGCCTCTCACCGTTGTGGCCTCTCCCGCTGCGGAGCACAGGCTCCGGACGCGCAGGCTCAGCGGCCACGGCTCACGGGCCCAGCCGCTCCGCGGCGCGTGGGATCCTCCCGGACCGGGGCACGAACCCGGGTCCCCTGCATCGGCAGGCGGACTCTCAACCGCTGCGCCACCTGGGAAGCCCTATGTTTCACCATCTTAAAAGAATCTGGGTCACATGGGGATTTGCATTTTTTAATTGGCAGGATAGAGGTAGTGAAATTGGTGACATGCCCAATGGCTGTGCTCATTTCTAGAATCTTCCCTGAGATCACAGAGAACCAGCTAAAAGTGAGTCAGAATAAAGGTATGGGGTTGAGATTCTCTTTTTATTTGGCTTTGATAAAATAAAAATTTATTCATGTCCTTCCTACTCTTAAATAGGAAATTAGCACCTTGCTTCTACACTGTGGGCTCCTTTTAGAGTGTCAGACCAATTTAAAGCTGATTTTAAAACTGACAGCAGCACCTCAGGGGTCGGGGAGCTGGCAGGAGTTATGGGTGACGGCTGCAGAGTCTAGCAGAAAGCTCTCAACATTTCCCAAGGGCCGCCAAGATGGAATTTAGTAACCTTTACTTAATGACTGTCTGAGTTTTAAAGCACTTATTTTTTTAACACTTTTTATTTTTAAATAATTGTAGAGTCTCAGGAAGTTGCAAAGATAGGACAGAAAGATCCCCTACATCCAGCTTCCCCCACTGGGTTACGTCTGACACAATTGTGGTCCAATATCAAAAGCGGGAAACCGACCCTGGCCAGCCTGATTTTTTAAAAAATATAATTTTGTTAACTCAGATTTCTTTTGCTTTATTATACCTTTGCTGCCGTAATATCGATAAAGCCACTCACCCTGACCCCAGACCTCTCAGGAGAATCATTTCAGTTCTTCCTTTTAACTACTGCAGCAAGAAAATCAGCTGACCATGGGGATTTAACGAGGAGTAGGTGGTCACAGCTTTGGGCAGGTAACCAAGTGAATCCCTAAGATATTAAAACCTAACCTTTCTATCCTGTGATGAACTCATTTCCAGACTGTGAATTATTGGAGACAGCAAACTAAGCACTGAAAAAGTCTTACAATGAGGCAAGAGAACATTAGTCTTTTAAAAGCCTGACTTGAAAAGTATGGCATTCCACAAAGTTGGTTGGTGTTGTTTCTTTTGTTTTTCCCCTCCTCTTTAGAGTTGTGCAAATCCGATTCAGGAACTAGCTCCGCTGGCTTTCGGGGATGGGAGGGGCGATTTGGGCACATAAATTATCATCATTATTTTAGGTTCTATGCCTCAGTACCTCCACCAGATGAATCTATGTACTAGTGACTCGACAGTGAAAGATATTTTGTAGTATCAGGTCCATCTAGTCGACGCGCAGAGGATTAGCACAAGTCTTGGTCCCCAGAGAATCACAAATTTCCATTTCCACCCAAAGTATACTTTGTGTTCTTCCAACAGTTATCTGTTAAAATAAAAGTAGCAAAGTCTCAGCTTGTGTATAAAGTTTTCTCCTTTTGTTTAGAGATACACTTAGAGGTTAATAATGTATGTAGAAGCCTTCCTTCCCTGCCTTGTTTATACATCTGTTCAGCCTGCTCCATAAACACTGCCCTCCCCTTAAGCCCATCCCAGGTGGGCGGGGCTGCTGCTGTCCGAGGCCCTAACTCAAAAGGAGCTGTTTTATCGTCAGTAATGCCGGTGCACTTTTGTGTGTGTGTGGTGTCGACCATGTGACTATTTAATAATTGCCAAAATAGTTAGACTAGAGTAAGTTCCAGCTGGTCAACTGAATTGTGACTGTCCTCTTTTATGGTTTTGTTTTTTTTTTAATTGCTCTCTGTGAAATATGTCCATAACCACCCCTCCCCCCGCCCCAATAGATCTGTATATACTGCAATAGAAAAACTAAAAGGATTACTTGAATTCGTTGTTTAAATGTTTTACTCTTCTTTCTGTTTGTTTTATTGGTGATTCTGATGCCTAATGACCTTTTTGTTTTTGTAACCGCTGGGGGAGCCGGAAGGACGGTTACAGTGGTAGCTAGGTCCCCTGCCGGCTGATCCACACTTGAGTTTATTGTAGACACTTGGGTTCTGAGTAAGTTTTGTTTGAATGTGGCCAACATGACTGTTTCTCTCTCTCCTTATCCTGCAAGAAAAGAATCTGTCTGGCACCTTTTAGTTGTACCCTCGTATCTGCCTCTCTAATAAACGTTATATTTTTCTCAGTGTTGTGTATTTTAAATGATTTTTCACCTTTCCGAGAAAATTTATTCTGTGTAATCTGAGTATTTAACTCTTTCGTCTTCAATAATGGTGAATTTTCTAGCCAAATGCTTTTCAAAAAAAAAAAAAAAAAAAAAAAAAAATCCTGCCCTGTCCCCCTTTTATATGATGATGACACCTTCTCTGTTTCTCACCCTGTGTTCACCTCCGGGCTTGAGGAGTCTGTCTCCTGTTTCTCTTCTGTCCCCTCAAGATGAAGAACTTTCACTGTTTATTGCTGAGTAAACGCTGAGTGACAGGTTTTCCTTTTCACCAAAGATGTTGCCTTTTACTGCCAAGGAACTGAGAGTGTCACTCGGAGACAGAACCAGGCCTTTGGGCTCCCGGCATCATTCTGGGAAGCTGGTTTCTTTCTCTGTCTCAGAACTCAATTTATGAGAAAGATGAGTTCGGGTGCATGGGCGCATGATCTCCTGGGCGGCTTCTCTTACCCCTGAAGGAAAGACTAGCTGCTCTGATTGCAGATAAAACCGTGAAAGTTCCTGATCTCAGACTCGCCCTGTGGTAACCCATTGCTCTAAAAATGCTCCCTCCCCTCCCCCCTCCCCAGGGCGGTACAGTTTGCACTGAGCTGCAGAGTGCCCGCCCCTGACCTGCTGCCCGCCACTCTAACAGCCTTTTTCCTTTCTCTGTCTTTTGTGTTGTAGATTCCTAAAGATGGTTCCGGGAGCCAGAGCCTCGGGAGAGCCTTCCCAGGAGAAACCCTTCGGTCTGCTGGTCTCCACAGGCCTGGGTGCCCGCCAGCGCCTTGGGGCTCTGCTGGTGTGTGGCCCTCGGAACCTAAGCCTGAAGCGACGTACATCCCCACGTGCAGCTGCTTGCCTTTCTGTTTCTTTTCTTTTTCCAGCATGTTCCTCGTAGCCTGGTTCCTCCCCTGGCCCAGCCTGGCTGCCTCTTGCGGGGAGGTCTGTCCCTGTCTGGGTCCCCGTCCACCTCGGGGCCACAGAAGGCGGCCTGACGCGTGGTCCCTCCTTCCCGGGCCTCGGCCCTCAGTCCATCTGGCGCATCCTGGCCCCTCCAAAATTCACACTGTGCCTTTCGTGAAAACTTTGCCACTGGTCTCCCGGGGAGACGAACCGAATCTGAACAAGGAGGGTCAGGCCTGCACCAGGTGGACTGGGCGCCCGAATGTCACTCATGTGTCCCTGTGTCCTTTGCGTTAGAAAATACTCATCTTTTCCCAAGTCCATTGGGTATTCGGTGGTCTCTTCCTGACTGCGTCCTCACCTCATACTAAACAATCGGCCCCTGAAACTTTTCACAGCCTGAGAGTGTCCGTGGCGGGCACTGGGGCACGTACACACACACTCATACACACACGAGCACACGTTTTCGCTTGGGGCCCTGTCTTCAGTGGCCTGGAAGAGTCCACGGCGGAGGTCAAATCCCAGCTCTCGGGCCAGCCCTGCTGTCCTGCCTGTGTCCACCTTTCATGGGGGCAAGGGAGGCCCCAGCCCACCTTCTCCCCGTCGGCCACCTGCTAATGAGGACTGCAGATCGTGAACGAGGGTCTCGCCTCTGCATTAGCTCATTGCCGAGGGAGGACTCTCCCCTTTCCATGAAGTCCAAGATCCGCATCTTAGGATTCTAGTGCTTTCATCACCAAAGACCCTGTGCTTCCTGTGGTCCATCAAGTGATCCTGTGGCTGCAGCTTCCACGTTTTCCCACCTGCTCTCCAGGCCAAGTGGAATTAATCAAGTTTGTTTTTTGAGCTCCATTTCCTTCCTCTTACGGATCTTTGAGGAAGACATGAGGTCATGTACCCTGTGGTCACTCATGCCTTAGAGCAGCACAGCTTCTCTACTTATTCGGTGCAGAAACAGCCCAGAGAAATCATTGGCTGTGCGTCTCTGTGAGCGAGGATGCCGTCAGAAGCCCAAGGATGCCCGCAGGCATCTTTCCTCTTTTGTTGGGCTTTTGCTAACTAGGAGGTCACCTTGAGCAGCCTCTGCGTCTCAACACTTATGAATCAAGACGAGGAAATCTTACAGGAGCCGAAGGGACAAGGACAGCAAGGACCGGTCCTGAGGGTTGGGCCTTTGTTCAGTGGTAGGAAAACGGTTCCTCTCGGCAAACCAGGGTTGACCACACACCAGCCTCTGAGAGCGGCTCCGTCAACCCTTGGTGACAAGAAACCACGAGGGAGCAAATACCAAGGGCAAGCAGGGGAAGAGGAAGTGGCCTCAGGTTTGAGCAAGCGTGAGACACCCCCTCACTCTTTCTTCCCCAGAGTGAGCCTCTGCAGCTGTGGGCATCGGGGGGCCGCTCCGTTAACACCCAAGGGGGGCCCCCTTGTCACATGCTCCTCGGTCTCGTGAGAGGACCAGAGTCTTGGCAGATGACGGTGAAGCCAGGATGCCAAAGGGCGAGAAGAGCCAGGGCCTCACCCGTGTCCCTGCAGACCAGCAGGTGCGTGGTTCCTGTGGACGGCCCCAGTGGCAGGGTGACCGGGTGTCCCCAGCAACTTCTGAATCTCACCAAGTCAAGCTGCCCACTCTTCACTCTACAAGGATGCTAAACATTTTTTAAAAATCTGATTTTAGAGCCGTGGGAATGCATGTGCATTGCATCTTTCATATTAGGGGTCAGGATAGATTAATTTCTTACAACCTAGGGGAAGAGGCATAAAGTGCAGTAATTTGTTCTTTTAATGTCTGTTAAACCCAAAATAGAATATGCTGGTATCCTCTTGTATCCCCTGTGCCTTTTCTTCTCTGTACCACCTGCGTCCAAAAAAGAATGGATACTGAGTGCTTTCCAATGTTAACCTTGGTGTTTGCTTCTCTGACAGTCTGTGTGGCTATGGGGAAAGGGCAATGCTGTACCAGCTGGGCTTAGTAAAGGAAGTAAGTTATTATAGGATAGTTGAGATATATCATTTACTCTGGGAATCCTACTGTGAAATCATCTATATATTATTATAGAGCAGTTCACATAGAGTAGAAACGTGGAATTTCCCATGTGCTTCTTTCTCAGCCTTCCCTCGTATCCACTGCCCGTCACTTCTCTCCACCAATGCTAGAATATTGTTGTGCCGTAAGAATAACTCGTTTTTAAAGAAGCTACCCTGAAAATAAACAAAATGAAAGAGAGGAACCTGTCGTTTACCCAATTTTTCCTTTGCAGGATAGGAAAAAATAAAAAGGCATGGAAAGCTGTAATGGGATTTTCCTTTGGGTTTATATCACGATCATCCTGAAGCTTTTGGGTGCAAGGAGCCGGTCTCTCCAGCAGTAGCGCAGAGGCCTCTAATGCCTTTTGGTAACATCTGTAATTACTGGGGAAAAGTTTACTGAACATGAAAAAGTTATGTTGATACTAAGTATTTTTCCAGAAATGTCGATTTCATACTTCCTAATGGCTCTGCCTCCTGTGCTTATATCAAAAAGTCTTAAAAGTGATCCAAAATTTTATTTTAACCTGGTGTCGAGCACCTTTAAACTTCTTGGTTTATCTGTGTGTGTTGCACTAATTCTAAACTTTGGAGGCATTTCAGTGTTGTAAACGGCCCATTGCCATTGTAAAGGTTATGGAATTGCCCATTTGTCTCTGGAGATGGAATTAAACCAAATAAAGTGCTTCCACTGGAAGGCTTATATTGACCTTGTAACTATATGTTAATCCTCTAAATGTTAAATAAAAGTGTAACTTCTGGCACGGTATCGCGGGACCGTTCTGTTGCACAAAGAGGCGACCGGGTCACAGGAGCAGTCAGTCCCTTGGGCTGGAGGCTGGGCTCCGATCTGCATGTCACTGATTTACTGTGTCAATCCGACACCAGTCCCGGTGCCATCTGCTTGGGGAGGGGCCTGAGACCCAGGGAGCTCCAAATTCCAGCCCCGCCCACTGGGGGGGGGAAGCCCTCAGAGACCTCAGTGATGTGGGATTCGGTCGATTCAGCGCAGGGATTTGGGGAGGCTCCTTAGGTCCAGACCAATTTTTGTACATGCAAATTCAGCTGGCAGCCACTCTGGGGTTTCGGGGACCCTACTGTGGGGACTGAGGGGCCGGGAAATCGCAGCGGGTTTGCGTTTCACTGGCGGTCTGGTGTCACGGGTGCTCAAGCCCACCCTCTCCTCGGCACCTCGGCTGGAATAATCACTGGTTTCTGTGACGCCGCGGACAGCGTGCAGCGTTGAAGGGTGAGGGCCTCGTGCCTGCACCAGGCGGCTGCATGCAGCGGGAGGGAGGCCCTTTCCATACCCAGCGTTGAAAATCTCACCCCGGGCTTTGGGGGGGAAGACGGGTTCGTGCCCACACCTCTTTGTTTCCTAAGGCTCTTTAGGGCCGATTTAGGAAGACAGTTGTTGAGGGAGTGAAATATTAAGTGAGCAGGTAGGCCTAATGCCAAGTGCCACTCGCTTGCTGAGGGGTGGGAGGTGAGGCCACGCCTCGCTGCGGCCGCGGCCTCCTCCCACAGATGCGTGTGACTGGCCTTTCAAGCAAGAGCTTCGCCAAGTTCTCAGCCAAGTCTGCTGCCGTCGGTGCTGGGGAGGATGGTGTCCGGGAGCCAAGGCCTCCAGACAATCAAGTCGGGGTTCTCAGCAAGAGACGGGACGGTCAAGGGAACTAGGTGGCTCTACGACTGTCCTACTGAGACCCTCTTGTCCAGGGTGTCAGCAAAAGGTTAATCTGGGAAGGATGTCTCCAGCATGTCCTTTCTGGGCTTTTATCATATTTGGGGACTAGTCTCTAACAGTCGGTAAGAGATAGAATGTCTCCGTCTGTCTCACGTAGAACCTTCCCCCCTGCAGGACCCCGCCATCGTGAGGGGCGGGGAGCTGGGTCTGAATGGGGCGCGTGTCCCCACCTCCCTGGGCCTCAGTTTCCCCGGTAGTGGGGTGATGACAGGAGACCGCTGGGAAAACACTTGGTGGACGCCACCTCCACAGCCGCTCTTAGCTGTCAGCTCTGATTCCGAGCTCCCTCCCGGCTCCGTGATGGAGCCTGTGTTATTCTGATTCGGGGACAGAGTTCACGGCTGGCAGCTCTGTGACCTTACGCTGCGCTCGCTCGCGGGTCTGAAACACTGAACCGCCTCCCAGCTTGGCCCGTCTTTACGCACCTACTTGGTTCAAGCGTTTGGGGAGGTGACGCCTCACCCCATCGCACACGGAAACCAGCGGCGGCAGCGCAGTAAGCGCAGAAACCCCTGACTCAGACCCGTCAGTCAGGCTCCTCCGGTGGGTCTGGGAATCTCAGCATCCGCCCTGCTCGGCCCCGCCTCTCCCCGCCTCTCCCCGCCTACCGGCCACGCCCAGGCCACGCCCCCCCACCCCCGCCGCCGCCGCCGCCGCGCAGAGGCGCTGGCGACCCCTAGTGGGAGAGAAGCCCGAGGGCGAAGAGAGAAGGACGAGGGTCCCCAGCAGGGTGACCAGGAAGGAAATGGAAGTGGGCAGGGGGATTCGAGTATGCCGTCACTTTTTTAACCAAAGCAAAAGAGATGTCTGGAATTGTGCGATCCACGGGACAGCAAGAGACGGATGGTGCGGGTCTGAGTGAGGGCCCACCTGGCCTGGAGGGGGGCCTCTCTTCCTCTTCCCGGGCCTCTGCTGGCCTTTTCTGAGCAGGGGAGGCATAAGCCTTGTTGCCAGCGCCCTCTGAGACCGGGGATTAAAGCGCAAACGCTGCAAACGGCACTTCGCAGCCTCTTTGAGAGTGCCAGGCGCCGTTTCTCCGGAGCTGCGTGCATTAGGCCCTGACTTAAACGCTGTCTCTGTCCAGACGGTACAGTGAGTGCCATTTACTCAAATGACCTCCCATTAGCTGGACACGTCGCTGGGCCACAGAAGGTACAGCAGAAACGGAGAACGGCCCCCAACGTGGCTTTGTCCTCAGAGCTAAGGGACCAAAAGCCGCGGGAGGAAACGGGGATTTCCTCATGTTCCTCTGTTGGGCCCCGGAAGCAGCGGGGGCGGGGAGGATGCCCTGGGTGCTGCGGCATTCTGCCCCGGGAGCCTCGTGCCCCTCACGGGGTGCACATCCTTCCACACGCCAGGCCAAGAGCCCTGCCCGCAGTTCGGGCTCTCCAAACAGCCCTCATCTGGGCTGCTCGCTGGTGTCGGGTCCAAGCAAGGCCTGGAGGCTGCATCCCAACACGTCCCTAGGGCAGCCTTCCAGGACACACTTCGTCCAAAATGAGGACGGCTCTTTTTCACAGCTTTTCCCAAGGGCATCAATTTCTTCTGCACCCTGTGCCTTTGCTACGACCGACGGGGCCTCTCTCTGCTGTAGGTAAAGGTGTCGTAGAGGGAGGTTATGATTCCAACACACCATT
The DNA here is from genome assembly GCF_002837175.3 of Physeter macrocephalus. Taxonomy (NCBI): domain Eukaryota; kingdom Metazoa; phylum Chordata; class Mammalia; order Artiodactyla; family Physeteridae; genus Physeter; species Physeter macrocephalus. The sequence continues at coordinate 87,596,083 of NC_041226.1, forward strand.
TGCTTCCCCAGAGGCTCTCTGGGGCTCAAAACGAGGTCATGAAAGACTCGCAGGATAATTTACGTTTGCACATAATTCCAACTAGAACAAAAGTAGGAAGCTATACTTCTGGGGTGGCTGCACCTTGCAAATGTCTTCTGTTTTGTTTTTTCCCCCCCCGCCACACCACGCAGCATGTGGGATCCTAGTTCCCCCACCAGGGATTGAACCCGTGCCCTCTGCCTTGGAAGCGCCGAGTCTTATCCACTGGACCACCAGGGGATGTACTTTCTGATGCAGCTTTGTCAGCAGAAGCACAGACAGGTGGAAAGGCCTGCAGACACAGGTGGCAGTTGGCCTACAAACTCCCCAGTCTGCCGGCTGGCTTGTGACTCTAAAAGGCGTCGCTGGAGCGAGGCCCGCGCCAGCCTGGAGGAGGAGCCCGACCACGGGATGGCACGTGGGAGAGAGGACAGAGAGGCGGCCTCCCCTGCCGCCCAGCACCGCCTGTCTCCGCTCGTCTGTGAATGGAGGTGAACAACCACACGCTCCTGTCCTGTCTTCACATGCCCGCATCTCAGCCGAGCCACTGAAAAGCCTGGTATTTCAAGGGGAAGTATAGGGGAAACATCTTAAGGCCAACTGGTGCCTACCTCTCGCTCTCACCTCCCTGTAGTACATACAACAAATGAATGTCTCCAAACCTCCAGATCAAGCAACCCTCCAGACAAAACTTTCCCATTCCCACCTTCCATGTTTAACAGGAAAAGCCAATCACAAAATTTGTACCATGGGATCCAACACTGGAATGTGAGCAAAGCTAAAATGATGCTCAGACACAGCCGTCTGCGGTGAAACTCTGAAGAAAAGCGAGGGCTGAAGGAAACGCGGGGAGGGAGCTTCCTCTGGGGTGGGCGGGGCGTCAGTGCTCAGCAGGCCCCGAAGGGGCTTCCGTGGAACTGGTACCAGTCCTACCTCGGGGCGGGTATCTGTCACCTGTTTTATCACTCTGTGTTGAAGCTGTTTCTGCACATGCATGTCTGATGGGATTTCACAAGTAAATGTTTAAAGTCATACATACAATCTCAAGTTCTTCTCTCCCCTCCAAACCCCAAAAGCATAAACAGAACCAACCAAAACCACAGAGACTATAAACCACTAGCATCACTAAATGTGAGGGAGCTTCCGATGCCAGACACCAGCAACCGCGATGCTGTGACGGAGGTGCCAACATCAGCCGTCAGGGGAGGAAAGGGAAAGGGTACCGCCAGTGCAGCCCTCGTAG
>NC_041226.1:87597846-87641763 GCF_002837175.3 Physeter macrocephalus
CCTGGGTGCGGAGGGGCCGGCCCGCCCAGGGGCACACAGCCGAATGGGGCTGAGGGCAGCGGCTGGCACCCCAGGGAAGCCCTCGTGCCCCACAGGCCACCCCCCCCCGCCCGGGCAGCGCAGCGCGTGGGGCCGTTACCTCGCGGTTTGAGGTCATCGTCCTCCGACTCGGACTCTCCTTCGTCAGCCACAGCAATGGGGACAGCTTTCAGAGGGTGGGAGGGCGGCACGGAGTCCTGTGTTCAAGAACCAGAGTGAGGAAAGCTAGGGGGGTGAGGAGGCAGAGGGGCTGGGGTCAGAGGCCCATGTGCCTCCCCCGCTGGGGTTCAGGGTGGGGGGAGAAGCCCAGCCCCCCAGCCTGCACTGAGCCAGCCCATCTCAGCAGAGGACACCATGGAAAGAGAGGGCATTGGTGGCCTTGCCCTGGGAACTCCGTGACTTGTATTTTACTTACAATAATGAGTAGTAATAATTTAATTTATTTATAAAAAATTTGGGAAAAAACAGAAACACAGAAAAAAACAACAGGCAATCCAACTTTCCTGAGACAACCACTATTGATAGTCTGTCTTATCTACGTAGCGTTTTAACTGTTAATACACATACACCCTCAAAACAGGATTCGTATATACTTCTTCAGAGCTTGTTTCGTAAAAAATCATAAATACCTACCATGTCCACAAACGTATTCCATATACACATATCAAGCACCCAGTATGTGATGGTCACTGTCCAATGTGGAGAAGACAGCACTGCACACACAGACACACACACACACGCAGACACAAGCCTGGCCTACACACACATGCACACGCACGCACACACGCAGACACGCCTGGCCTACACACACGCGTACGCGTTCAGACACACCTGGCCTCCACGCACACGCACACAGACACATGCCTGGCCTACACGCACACGCACGCGCACACACACACGCAGACATGCCTGGCCTACACACACACACACACGCGCACGCACGCACACACGCCTGGCCTCCCGGGGCTCCAGGGCCGGATCTCTGACTGCTCCCCAAGGCCGGCTCCGCGCTGGGCTCACCCGCCCGCCTCCTTTAAGGGCTGCCACACACAGCCACACACACGCACACACGCCTGGCCTACACACACACACACGCAGACACAAGCCTGGCCTACACACACATGCACACGCACACGCACGCACACACGCAGACACGCCTGGCCTACACACACGCGTACGCGTTCAGACACACCTGGCCTCCACGCACACGCACACAGACACATGCCTGGCCTACACGCACACGCACGCGCACACACACACGCAGACATGCCTGGCCTACACACACACACACACGCGCACGCACGCACACACGCCTGGCCTCCCGGGGCTCCAGGGCCGGATCTCTGACTGCTCCCCAAGGCCGGCTCCGCGCTGGGCTCACCCGCCCGCCTCCTTTAAGGGCTGCTCAGTGCCCCGCGTGTGCCTTGCCTGGTGGGGGGCGGGAGGTTTCCAGGCGTTTCCCCCAGAGAGGTGGCTGCAGGACCATCACCAGGGGCTCTCCATAGGCCAGGGAGGGTGTGCCCCGCCCCACGGCCCTGGGCTCACCCGAGGCCTACAAACTCCCTGAGGGAGGGCCGCCCTCCTTCCAGTCACCTCTGTGTCTCCGGGCCCTGACACAGGGCTGGGGCTCAGCGGGCATTAGCTGACACGAGCTCCTCAAAGCCAGCTGGGAACGCTGAGCAGGAACGGCCGCCGTCGGGGACCCACCGCCCTGCCCTCCTGGGCGTCTCCTCGGCTGGCGCCCGCACCCGCTCACCTGCTCTGAAAACTTGGGTGAGGGGCCTGGCGGCCGGGCCGCCAGCCGAGGCTCCAGGAACACCTCCTTCTCACAGGCATAGCACCACACCCGGAACGTGGTCAGGTTCACTGTCAGGTTGTGCTTTTTGGCCTAGAGGGCAAGATGCAAAATCAGAAGGATACAGTGGCCTAATGGGTGCCCAGGCCTGCCTCAGGGCTGCGTGAGCTCTCCGGCCTCAGGAAAAAGCCCCACCGGGTCAGAGGCCTAGAAGCTCAGGATCCGCTCCCCCGACAGGCCAGGAGCGCCAGGGGCTGCAGCAGCATTCTCTCTTGCTTCTTCGCAGTGATTCTTCCCATTTACACATATAACCACTGAAGCCCAGAGCGGTAGACGGCGCTGGGGGCGGCCGCAGCTGGGGTCTGAACTCTGGGCTGTGGGACCGCAGCGCCCACGCTCCCGGACACCACGCTCACCTGCGCGTGGATGGTGCTGTGGTCCGCGAAGGATTCTCCGCAGCCAACGTAGGAGCAGGCGACCTGCGGAGAGGGGTGGAGAGGAAAGGAGAGCGGACGGATGGGGCGGCCAAGAGGACGCTGCCAGCACAGCAAGCCAGTGCCCGTCTCCACCCAACAGGACCCACAGGCACCGAGGCCCTGCCGCCCTGCAGGAACATAGGTTTGCACAGCCAAGGTCCGCGCTGGGCAGGGATGGCCGCCACACAGCTGCCCCCGCCTCTGAGCTGCTGCTCTCCAGCAAGAAGCCAGGCAGGGTGGCAGCCAGATCCGGGCAAAGCTGAGGCCTGGCTGCTTGGCGCCCAGACCCACTCCCCCTCCACTTGTCCCTTTTTCACCAAAACCCCACTTCCTGAGGGGCCAGTTATCGGGACCCACACTTTGGGTGGGGATACTGGGCCTCACAGCCATTTTCTAACGGGGAACACTGAATCGGGCAGAGGCAGCTGGGGCCCGGTGCGGACCCCATGCCCCTCAGTGTCCCTGGTGACCTGCCTCTGGCCTTGCACTCTCCTCTCCCAAATCCACCCAGCTCCCAAGGCCCAGCTCAAGTGTCTCTCCTCTGTGGGCCTCCGCCCCAGCGATCAGCCTGCTTCTCCGTAGGAGTGCTTTGCTGTCATTTTCAGCTGTGGTCAGCACCGCACAGGCTGGTGAGGACCTTTCAATGAAACGACCTTTGGGCTGCGTCATAAAGGATGTGCCACTTTCTGCATCAGGTCCGTCTCTGTCTCTCTGGGGGGCCTGTGGGCTCCCAGGAGGTAAGACCACGCCTCGCACTTCTTGCTGTCCCCTGGGGGCCCAGACAGTGATTTGCAGTGTATTTTACACTGAGCAACAGGCCCAAAAGGAGGAGGCCAAAGCCCCGTGGGGGGCCCTATGTCTTCTGCAAAGACAGACTTTAACTATGGTACTTTCACCCCTGTGGGCTTTTTTGTTTCTCCTTGTATTTGTTTTCAAAGAAATTTTAAGTAACAGCCATTTTCAGTATGATATAAAATGCAATACATACTTGTAGAAAAGTTGGAAAACACTACAAAGTTACAAAGAAAAATGAATTACCCATAATTCTACCCCCCAGAGAAAACTGTCACATGTTGATACATCTACTGTTACTCTTTTTAGTAAGCAGTAATAATCACGACCAGATTTTCCTGGACACTGTCTACCGGCCACACACCCTGTTAAGACCAGCACAGGCATCATCTCGTCAAATTCTACCCTAAGGTGGGTCTGCAAGGAGGGGGCAGTTATCAGTGCTGTGGCCTCTACTTTACAGACGGGGAAACAAAGGCCCGGGCCAGGGCTCAGAGCCAAGATGCTATATCATCTGTCACACACACACACACACACACACACACACACACACACACACACACACACACACACACACACACACACACACACGCAAGGACAAAACTTTGCCTTTAATGCCGATGGGATCATTCAGTCCAGAGTCTTCTCCAACTTGCTTTCTCCTCTTGGCATCTTTAATGGCTGCCAGGGCAGCCAGGCCGGGGGCTCGCAGACTCTGGGGCCCTCTTGGCTTGGGCTTGGGAATCACACCCAAGACATCCATGCCCTGTGTCCCTGCCCAAGGTTCCCAGCCGTGCCCATGGGGGACATATGTTCCCACCCCAGAGTCTGGACCCAGCTCCCCACCTCAGACAGCTGCAAGGATACTTTACCTGGAGACAGGCCCACAGGTTGGGTCCGGAAACACCGCATGACTGACAGGTGCCCTGTGTGAGGTGCGGAGAGAGAGGAAGAGAAGGGCGTGAGCGGCCTGTTGGATGTGCACTGACGGATGCACCTGAAGGTCTCTGCTTAGAGGCTTTGCCTCAGAAAGGCCCCCGCTGGCCCACAGGGGCACTTTAAATTTTAATGTTTGAATTTTGTTTTATCATGTTCCTGTGAAAACATTTTCAATACAATCATTTAAAGCCTAAATAAACAGACGCCATAATATGCTCCCTCAACACACCTTCTACTCTTCCTTCGTTGCATTTATTTATTTAAGCCTTTCTCCCCACCTAGACTATGGGCTCCGTGAAAGAAGGATGGTCTGTTTTGCTTACCCCTGCGACTTCACAGAGAGCCTGCTGCAAATCAGGAGATCAATATATTTGCTGACCACAGAAAACACCCAGGTTTCTGGTGGTCTGGATGACAGAGCCTGCTTCTTGTCTGCCAATATCTCTCCTCCCTGCTTTAATACAAGAATCCATGAATTTAGGCTGAGCACATGGCCAGCCACCCGCAGACTGTGTGTCCCAGCCCCTGCTGTGATCATGGGGCTCAGTTCTAGTCAATAGTATGACAGCGAAAAGCGACATGTGCCACTTCTGAGTTTTGCATAACCCTTGCTCTTTCTCCTCTTTCCATTGGCTGGAATGCAGATGTGATGGCAGGAAGTGAAGCAACCACTTTGGACCTGGAGATGAAAGCCATGTGTTAAGAATGGCAGAGCCACTCTATCAGTGCTACCTATGTCTGGACTCTTCAGTGACAGAAAAGTAAACTTCTATCTCATTTAAGCCACCGTATCTCAGGGTCTCTTTGTTATAATTTAAACTGTCCTAAGTAATTTTGTCTGTGCCTGTCTAGAACAGCAATCCCCAACTGAGCCTCCACAATACCCAACGTGTCTCTGCCAGTTGTGAGATGAATTCTAAGCGCTGGTAGCAGTTACAGAGTACTTAATCAGAGTGAGAGCTGACCTCTGGTGAGGGATCACAACAGTCCAAGCAACCAGCTAAGTTTTTTACACCTTGCTCATGTAACCCCCACCACAGACTGTGCAGCAGGTCCCATCAAGATCCCCTTCATAAGATGAGAAACTGAGGCTCAGAGAGGTCACGACCCTACAGAGCAGAGTCAGAAGGGGAAGCTGAGGAGCCGGGGTCATCAAACTTCCCAGTTTCCTCCCAAGGGTGACCACGTCGACCCCCAGGCCTCCATGGGAACTTCTTCGTCTCAGTAAGCCCAGATTTTGGCTGTTTGTAAAGAGCCTGAATGTGGGACTCTCACTAGGGTGGAGGTGACACAGCTCATCCCATACAACAGGGCAGAGATTTGCAATCTGTGACTTAGGGTCTCTTGCTAAGGATGCTACGGCTGGCTAGAGATCAGTCTGCTTAGTGGACTCAGAGCCACAGCTCTTGACCTTTCCAAATCTGTCATCTCTTTTGTGATTTTCTGATTTCACAGTTCACTCCCATCTTCCCAAGTTTTTTTTTTTCATTTCAGTCATTCGAATGATAAAAGTATTGTATAATTAACAATTTAAATGATACACAAACACTGTACATAATGTGCAGTATATTATATACAACACATATATTCTGTATATAATATGTAGTATATGCAATACATATATGCTGTAATAATTTGAAGTATATCCCTCCATATCTTCTTCTTATATAAACATATATGCATAGATGGGGGGGTGTGATTTCTAGTAAAAGTAAGATCATACTATACAAATTTTTCGGTAACAGGCTTTTGTCACCTATTTGTGGTCATCCTTCTAGTCTGTACACAGAGACCACATCTCACTCTTTGCAATAAGTACATGGTGGCACACACTATGGGCACAGACACCACAATCTGTTCACTCATTCCCTTCTTGACGAATATGCAGACTGCCACCAGTATTTTCCTTTTACAGATAATGCTCAATAGATACTGCTGTATTTGTAACGGTTACTACATTTCTACTAGATAAACTCCCAGAGGTGGCACTGCACCCCTAAAGCCACAGTAATGCCTAACCCCACTACCACGCCTGGTCTGCCTCCCTCCCTTGGTCAGCTCTGAGTGAGAGCAGCTTCTGCTTTGCCCATCTGAAAATGGTGTCATGTTGCTTTCTCTGGCAATATCCTTAACCATCAGAGAAGTCAGGCATCTTTTTTCAAGAGTTTCTCGGCCATTTGCATTTCCTCCATTTTGAGCTACCTGTTCAATCCCTGCCCCTTCTGGGTATTTTATTTTATTTTATAAATTTTATTTATTTGTTTGTTTGTTTATTATTTTTTATTTATTTATTTATGGCTGCATTGGGCACGCAGGCTTCAGTAGTTGTGGCACGTGGGCTCAGTAGTTGTGGCTCGCGGGCTCTAGAGCGCAGGGTCAGTAGTTGTGGCGCACGGGCTTCGTTGCTCCACAGCATGTGGGATCTTCCCGGACCAGGGCCCGAACCCGTGTCCCCTGCATTGGCAGGCGGATTCTTAACCACTGCGCCACCAGGGAAGCCCCTTCTGCGTATTTTAAAACAAACATTGGTTTCATTTTGTAGATTTCCAAAAGGCTGCCACGTCCCAGCCCAGTCTTTCCACGTTTTGCCTCCCTCTCCCCACCTCGGCTATCTCCTCCCTGCTCTCAGATTCGCTGAGAAAGCCTCTCAGTTTGTCTCACTTATTCCTTTGTGCAGACTCAGGACGAGACCCAGCATTAGACTGTGCAAATGCACCACAGTCTCGCCCTGCCCCTCCTCCTGACCACACTGAAACCGTGCCCCTTAGGGTTAACAGAAATTGGTGATTAACAGAAATTGAACTTGTCTTACAGGATAGCAGCTAAGGAAACAGCTCCTTAAAAAGCCCCTCTGCTTTGAGCCTGCCTTCACTGAGCAAGCTTGTCTTAATTATTTTTCTCAAATTGCATACCCTCCAAGCTTCCCGTAGCCTATATATCACAAGACTCCTTAACAACCCCTATAGATAACAGCTCTAACAGCTCTGATGTACGGGTCACTATAGGAATAGGGGCTTAAGCTGTTTTTCACAAACCTGGAGTCAGCTCTTGTCCAGTTTGAGCTGGCTTAGACTGGTTGGGACCACTGACCCTAAAACTGGGCCTACGTAAGTGTCCGACGAATGACCTTTTGTCGTCAGAGGGCCAAAAACTCCACCCTCAGATCATGCTAGGCGCCTCCATTTTTGAACACACATCCCAGGAAGAAGGATGTAACTCAGATAACACCTGCGCAGAACACCGATTACCTCACCTTTCCCCACGCCTAGAACCACCCTGCTTCTTTAACCCATAAATACCCCAAGCCCCTCGCCTTCGGGGAGGTGGACCTGAGACTTGTTCTCTCATCTCCTCGCTTGGCTGCCTTGTGAATAAATCCTTTCTCTGCTGCAAACCTCGGTGTCTCGGCGTTTGGCTTGATGCATGCTGGGCAAACAAACTTGGTTCAGTAACAGCCAGCGAAACTACTTCAAAAGAAGCCATGGGTTCTTTGAAGAATCGCGCCCTCATGCGGGCCCAGGCTAAACGAGCTCAGGCCAAAAGCCACCCAGAACCTGCTGGTGCAGGGAGGCTCAACGACCAGCATTAGGTGCCTAGAAAGAAGACAAGGAAATATGTCTAGGAATCTGACCCACCCCCACTTCTGGGAATGGCCCCTACACATGGCTCTTCCCCTGAACACAATGACACCGTACTGGCAGAAGGCTGCAAAGGGCCCAGATGTCCACCCACAGAGGATCAGCTACGGAGTGCACACAACGAACGTGATGCAACTTCAAGATAAACCATGAGATCTACGTGCCGAGGCCAAAGAGCTCCAAGATACGCTGCCCTGTGAATAAAGTACGTTACGAAAATAGCTACAGTACACTACCTTTTATGTAATAAAGGGGAAAATGAAAAATAAGTATTCCCATAAAAAAACTCTGAAAAGATACAAAAGAAACTAATGTCCCTGGTTACATGAGGGTGGAATGGAGAAGGTGGCACAGGGCAGGTGGGGGGGGTACTTCCTGACATTCTTCTTCTTACTTTGTTGCATTTTTGAACCACATGTTAACCTATTTAAAAAAATTTAACTTAACAAACAGACAACAACACATCTTCCCTATTCAAAGTGGCCCACCTTCTCTCTCTGAGGCTCCCTGAGCCCTTCACAGGTCACGTGTGCAAAAATGCCCGTGGACACTCAGAGTCTGACTCATTCCCTGCCTTGCACCTGCTCCAACCACTAATGGACAGAGCATCAGTGTTCCCAAATGGACTGGTCCACATGGTAATTAATGGCTGTTAGGACACAGCCCCCGGAAGGCCTCCTAAACAGGCGCCCGCTTCAGAAATGTTTGTGCCCCAGGAATGTGGTGGCCCTGGGTGTGGGCCTCAGCCCCGTAAGGTCTGACCCTTTACCTTGGATTTGAGCAGCAAGTCCTCTTTGGTCACCTCCCCTATCGAGTCAAGATGAGGGCAAAGGTCCCCGGAGTCCCCCATGCTGGCCTGGGCTTACCTACAAGAAAACACAAGGAATCCTGGGTTAATGGCAGCCACTGCCGGCCAGAGGCAGGGGAGGCCGGTGGTGAAGTGCAGCGCTGCCACATACCAGCCGGTGACCCAGGGAGGCTACTTCACCTCTCTGAGCCTCACCCTCCCTGCCTGAGAACTGCGGAGGGAGATAACACGCACTCTGGTGGGTTGCTCAGAGGACTCATGAAGATAATATACGTCATGGGTTGCTCAGAGGACTCATGAAGATAATATACGTCAAACGCCTGGCACAGGGCTGGCACAGGGCTGGCACGGGGCTGACGTAGGGAGAGCAGGTGCTGGGGTGATGATCAGGAGTCAAGCGCTGGGTGTGACGATTAAAAGTGCCCACAGGGAAGATGCAAGGGTCCTGCCTACACTGGGGAAGCTGCATGTCAAGGAATCTAAAACCGTGGTACTTTTATTAAAAGAGACCAGACCCATGACCGGGAGACGACTCTACCCAAGGGGGCAGCAGAGGGCTGGGTGGAGAGGCTGGATCTCAAAACCAAGTAGAAAGGCAAGAAGCAGATGTTGACCTCAGTCTTCTCTAAGCAAGCGAGACGCCTCTTCTCAAGAGCTTCTGAGAGGCCAGGTGCCCCACGGGCCACTTATCTCACTTCCTATGAGAAAGCCCACTTAAGAGAAGAATCCTTAAACACCACGATACTAGAGGAGGCCATCAGAGCAGCAGCTCCTCCGGAAAATGTTTCCTGAGAAGGAGCAAGTCAGAGAGAAGGGCGGGCAAACCAACCTAGGAAGAGGTCGGAAAGATGTTCCCTAAAGCATCAAATGGTGGCGTATCTGGGTGATAGATTTCACAATAGCTTTGTTGTTTTTTTACAATGATACAAGCTTATTATAAAAACAAAACTCAGATGATGTTAAAAAAAAAAAAGTACAGGGGCTTCCCTGGTGGCGCAGTGGTTGAGAGTCCGCCTGCTGATGCAGGGGACGCGGGTTCGTGCCCCGGTCCGGGAGGATCCCACACGCTGCGGAGTGGCTGGGCCCGTGAGCCACGGCCGCCGAGCCTGCGCGTCCGGAGCCTGTGCTCCGCAACGGGAGAGGCCACGGCAGTGAGAGGCCCGCGTACCGCAAAAAAAAAAAAAGTACAAAGTATAAAGTAAAATTGCTGATGATACTGTGGCAAACTTCCTTCCTGACACTCTTCTGGTTAAAATTTCTCTCTTTTTTTAAATCAGAAGGAAAAAAGCTATTTCTGTTTTGAAAAACAAATGCTTCCTTTGAGGGAACTCCTTGGTGGTTATAGGTAGCTCTGTATTTTGACTGTGGTGGTAGTTACGTGGCTCTACGTGTGTGTAAAACTGCTCAGAACTGAACACACACACACACACACACACACACACACACACAAATGGGTGCAGGTAAAACTGGTGAAATCTGAATAAGCTCCGTGGGTTGTACCAGTCACTTTGCTGGTCATGGCACTGTGTTACAGATACACCAGAGATGTGTTACCACTGGGGGACACTGGGTGAAAGGTACATGGGACCTCCCAGCACATTGCTGGCGACTTACTGTGAATCTATAATTATTTCAGAAGAAAATGTTTAAAAAGAAATAACTAAGTAAATGCTTCCACAACCCAATATTTTAGCAGAAATTGTACCCAGGAACCTGGCTTTTGATTCTAGCTCCAAACTATTACCAAGAAAGGTCCAACCAATCAAAGATGTAGGTGGAGCCAAAAGTGCTTTAATCAAAGGCACAGGCTGTGCATCCACCAGAGGGAGGTGGACACCCCCAGGCAGCCTCCTGTAAGCCCCCTCCTCACTCCAAATGGTCAGCCGGGGGTGAACTGGCCCAGACCCCCAGCCAGAACAGGAGTGATTGGGACTGATCAGGGGCCGGGTCCCAGACTAAGTGCTTTCCGTGTATTCTTTCATTGAAAACTTCCCCCGGCAATCTCTGAGGCAGCTGTGTTTTGCCCCATTTTGTAGATGAGGAAACAGGACACTTCTGGTCTCAGGTCTTGCAAACAGGAGCACCAGGGCTCAGGCCGAAACCCAAGCTGGTCAGACTCTTGAGGCTCTCTCTTTGGAACTTACGGAAAATGTAAACATGCAGATGCAGACGGGGGTGTAACACACCCCCGTGTACCCATCACCTGGCTTCACAATTAATCCATGGACAACCTTGCTTCATCTCAACCTCCCACTTCCTCTTTTTTTGCAGCAAATCTCAGACATCACGTCATTTCATCCGTGTATGTTTTTCTACGAGACTTGAAAAAAGAAAAAGTAAAAACAAACAAACATAACCACAATTCCATCATTTCACCTAAAAAGACAAATCCAAACTTCCTCCTTGGTCTGTGCATAAGGGCTACACCTGAGTGGAGCAGGCTGTGGGCCTACCTTTGTGCGAAGCGACAGTCCCAGGAAGAAGCCAGCATCCGCGTTCTCCGGTGACGGCCGACAGTGCTGGGCTGCAGTGGGCCGCGGTGAGTGCAGGCCTCTGGCAGGGAACCTAGAGGGACAAACCAGCACGCCTCATGTAGCTCCGTTACCTTAAAATCACTCTTAGCACCAACCAGGGGCTAAAAACAGCCCAGAATTCTTCCTGGGAGAGGAAAGTGAAGTTTTGGACATTTGGGGTATGCACAGGCTGGACACACTCCCCAGTCCAGCCACAGGGACAGTAAAAACACACCACTGAAGGGACAGTTGAAGAAGGCTTGGGTGGAGCTGGCAAACAGGGCCAGCCCCTCCTGGGGGGTGTTGGACCCTTCACTAGTCACTGCTGGGCGTTACCTTCGTGATCCCCGAGAGAGGGGTCTGCAAGAGAGGGCCACGGGGCCTCTCCAACTATTGCTCCCCATGGACAGAAGGATCCGCCCCTTCCAGGAGTGCCACTGAGACCCTCAGATCATCCTTTGAGCCTCCCAAGAACTTTGTACTGCTCAGAACCCCCGACCCTCGGCGACAGACACGGTCAGGTTCGTCCGCACATCACCAATGCTCCCCCTTCCTTGGTGGGCGACAGTTTCCCAGGTGTGGGCAGTTCATAGAGGGAGAGGCAGTTAGAAGCTATCATTTATTTATTTATTTATTTATTTATTTATTTATTGCGGTACGCGGGCCTCTCACTGCCGCGGCCTCTCCCGTTGCGGAGCACAGGCTCCGGACGTGCAGGCTCAGCGGCCATGGCTCACGGGCCCAGCCGCCCCGCGGCACGTGGGATCCTCCCGGACTCGGGCACGAACCCGCGTCCCCTGCATCGGCAGGCGGACTCTCAACCACTGCGCCACCAGGGAAGCCCTAGAAGCTATCATTTAAAATGGTCACATGACAATGACGGGGTTCAAGGTTCTAAATTCCCGTCCTCCTCCTTTGAACCCAGATTTTTAGTTTTTCGTTTCCACTGAGGCCAAGTGCGCTGGGTGGGTGGCAGCTCCACACTGTTTTAAGCTGCAGTATGTGGGTTTTTTGAGTATCTTTGGTATGTGCCCCATCGCTCCAGCTAGATGGCTGAGCCAGGTTATAAGCTTGACGCCCAGTGCCGTGAACATTGCCCCAGACAAGGATGACAGTGACAGGCCCACTCTTGACTCACGTGTGCAGTCAGACCACTTACGTTCCTGCAACTTCAGATAGAAAAAAAAAAAAAAAGCCCTGGGGCTGACAACCCTCTGTGTACTCTCACTGCCCGTTTTACAGATGAAGAAACAGAACTGGAGCTTAAGGAGCTAGGAACTTGGCCACGGTCGATCCTGGGCTAGTATGTGGGGGGCGGGGACCTGATCAGGTCTGTCCAGTGCAGAGCCTTGCTCTAAGTCAGGGGTCAGCAAAATCCTTCTCTAAGGGCCCAGGTAGTAAGCATTTAGGCTTTGCTGCCCACAGTGGTCTTAATCACATATTCTTCTTTGTTTCTGTTTTGGTTTATAATCCATTAAAAATATATTTAAAAAAAAATTCTTAGCTCGGGACTTTCCTGGTGGCGCAGTGGTTAAGAATCCTCCTGCCAATGCAGGGGACACGGGTTCGAGCCCTGGTCCGGGAAGATCCCACATGCCACGGAGCAACTAAGCCGGTGTGCCACAACTACTGAGACTGTGTTCTAGAGCCGGCGAGCCACAACATCTGAGCCCACGAGCCACAACTACTGAAGCCCACGTGCCTGGAGCCTGTGCTCCGCAACAGGAGAAGCCACCGCATTGAGAAGCCCGCACACCGCAACGAAGAGTGGACCCCGCTCACCGCAACTAGAGAAAGCCTGCGTGCAGCAACGAAGACCCAATGCAGCCAAAAAAAAAAAAATTCTTAGCTCGAGGGCCTGACGAAACAAGCCCGGCCTGCTGTCACAATTAGCCGACCCCTGTTCTAAGTCACTGTGCACCGGGCCTCACCAAAAGCAAGCCCGATCACTGGCATTCCACATTCCACCGCACACAAATGCCCACCAGTTTAAGTAAGGCAGAGAGCAAAGAACAGTCAAGAGGGTTGACTTGGCTCCAGATTTTCTCTAAGTAAGTCATCAAGGGTGTGTGCAAAGACAGAACGACAAAGACATCCACTGTAGCACTGTTTATAATGGGGGGAAACTGGACATAATCTAAGTGAACAACAGGCAATTGGATAAATAATAACACAACCGTGCACTGTTGTACTACGTTGCCATTGAAAATGATGATGAATGTTGAATCTTCCTATCCATGAAATTAAATTAGATCTAAATAAATGGAGAGATATACCATGTTCACAGACTAGCACACTTAATATTGTTAAGATGTCCGTTCTCCCCAAATTGATCTACAGATTCAATGTAATCTCAATCGAAATCCCAGCAGGCTTGTTTGTAGAAATTGCCGAGCTGATTCTAAAGTTTATAAGGGGTCTTCCCTGGTGGTGCAGTGGTTAAGAACCCTCCTGCCAATGCGGGGGACACGGGTTCAATCCCTGGTCCAGGAAGATCTCACATGCCATGAAGCAACTAAGACCGTGCGCCACAACTACTGAGCCTGCGCTCTAGAGCCCGCAAGCCACAGCTACTGAAGCCCGTGTGCCCTAGAGCCCGTGCCGCCACTACTGAAGCCCCCGCACCCTAGGGTCGGCGTGCCGCAACTACTGAAGCCCACACGCCTAGAGCCTGGGCTCCACAAGAGAAGCCACCACAATGAGAAGCCCACACGCTGCAATGAAGAGTAGCCCCTGCTTGCCGCAACAAGAGAAAGCCTGTGCACAGCAATGAAGACCCAACACAGTCTAAATAAATAAATAAATAATAAATAAATAAATAAATTTTTTTCATTAAAAAAAATAAAATTTATAGGGAAAAGCAAAAGACCTAGAATAGCCAAAACAATTTTTGAAAAGAACAAAGTTGGAAGACTTATACCACTTGACTTAAGACTTTCTTTAAAGCTACAGTAATCAAGTCAGTGTGGCATGGGCTCAAACACAGACATACAGCTCAAGGGAACAGAGTAGAGAGTCTAGACCCACACATTTGTTGTCAATTGATTTCCAACAAAGGTACTGATATAATTCATTATTATTATTATTATTATTATTATTTTTATTTTGGCTGTGCCAAGTCTTAGTTGTGGCGTGCAGACTTCCTAGCCACGGCATGCAGACTCTTAGTTGTGGCGTGCGGATTGCTTAGCCGCGGCATGCGGACTCTTAGTTGTGGCACGCGGGATGTAGTTCCCTGACCAGGGATAGCACCTGCTCCCCCTGCATTGGGAGCATGGAGTCTTACCCACTGGACCACCAGGGAAATCCCAAGGTACTGATATAATTCAATGGGCAAAAGATGGTCTTTTCAACAAATGGTACTGGAACAATGATATCCATATGGTAAAAAAAAAAAATGAACTTTAACCCCTACCCTACATATCGTATACAAAAATTATTTAGAAATGAATCACAGACTTTATGTAATTGGTGGTCAGTAGAGGGTTTAAAAGATCTTCCCTTTCTTCTCATTCTTTTCCATGGTTCTCAAAGAGTTTGGTTGTTCGAAAGTACACTGCTGAGCTTTCCAGTTTGCTTTCTCATCTTCATATTGATGACATTTTTCCTCTAATTCTTTGTGCAGCGCTTCCAAATTCTTTTTCATTTGCTCATGGCGCCGCTGGAGCTCAGCTTCAGAGCCCTTCAGCTTTTGAACTTTTCTTTGGCCTTCATCTCCAACACCTGCTCCATCTCCAACTTCATCTTAGCTACAAGCTCCCTTCTTTCTTCTTCCACTTGTGCCAGGGGGCTCTTAGGAAGCTGCCTTTTGTTCTTCTTGTTATCAACTCCATTGTACACAGCTGCAGGTTTTCTGCTTCTGCAGTTCTCACAGCGCACGTTACCAATAACATTTTTCAAGTCCTGCATGTGTGTTCTTAGCAACACATTTCTTAGAATTGTCAAATCCCAATGTTTACCACTTTTAACTTCAGCAATACCCCAAGGATACCGCCTTCCTCTGACCCTTTTGCCATTAACCTTGATGACAGTATTGCTACCTTCCACAGCAAGAGGTCCTCCATGTTTTTAACAAGTTTTTCTTCTTCCTCATCATCTGTTTCTGGAAATGCACGTATTTTAATTTTATAGTTTCGGGTTTCTTTCATCATCTGTTTTCGAAACTGTTGGCACTTCTCTGGTGTGAGCTTTGGCAATAAGTGGGATAATACTCACTTTTTCATGCAAACAAACACTTCATAAACTCGATATCCAATGGTTGAAGTCCACGTCTTGAAGGAGCAACGAAGTGTAAACAACACTGCATCTTGCTGTCCAGCATCTAACATCTGTTCACTCGAGATTCTGCACTTAGGTGGTCCTCGAACGTACTATCAATGCAGTCAGTAGCAGGCTGTCAGCAGTTACTATGGCCAACTGCACCTCCAAACCCCAGGGCATCAACTATTGTGAGCAGCAACTGAACACCACCTTCTTTGAAGAAAACTTTGGATTGCTCCACCTATACGGTCTTTTCTATTCTATGGAAGGACCTGGATGCTCTGGAGAATATAAATCCGTGAGGAACAACGAGTTGGTTAACGTAGAACCCTAAGTGTGAATTCAACCGCTCTGTTCACTGATTGCTGTATACTTGATGTGGGAGATCTGCAAACCCCACAGAGCCCTCAAGGTCCGTCTGCTGAGTCACCACGGTGCTGCGGGTGACCTCCCCTCCACCGCAGCCCCGGACCTCGCCCTGACCCTCCCGTTGACCGACAGCCCCTCCAGGGCCAGCCTGGGCACGGAACAGCCCGCCAATTCTCCGGATCACAGGCTTTAAGCAAACAAATTAAAACTCTGAAACTTCTAGAAGAAAAAACAGGAGAAAATCTTGGCGACTTTGAAGCTGGCGAAGGTCTCAGGACACAAAAGGCATTAATCATAAAAGGAAACATTGATGAACTGGACTTTTTCAAAATTAAAACTTTTTCTTTTCAAAAGATGCTGTTAGGAAAATGAAAAGACAAGCTACAGGCTGGGAGAAAACGTTCACGAAACCTGTATCTGACAAACGTCCAAAATATATAAAGAACTCTTACAACTCCCAAAAGGATACATGGTCCAATTTTGTTAAACGGACAAATGATCGAACAGATACTTCACCAAGTAAGAACAGCCAACGAGCCCATGAAAACAAGCTCAACATCATCTGCCATCAGAGACATGCGAGTTAAAACCATGAGATAACATCTCACACACCCAAGAATATCTAAAACTAATAACCTACGTTACCAGCTGTTGCTGAATTTGTAAAGGAATTCTCATATATTCTGACAGGAGTGTTAAGTGGTATAAAAAGCTTTGGAAAACAGTTTAGCAGTTTCCTACAAAGTTAAGCTTATACTTTTCATAGGATCCTGCAATTCCTCTCTTAGATATTTTCCCAGGAGAAACGAAAAACATGCATCTACACAAAGACTTGTACACAGACACTCATAATAGCTTTATACATAATAGCCAAAAATTGGAAAGACCCTAAATGTCCAACAAACGGGCGACTGAAGCAAACTATTGGTATTTTCATATCATAGAATAATACATGGCATTATAAAGACCTACTGACACACACAGCAACATGAGTCAATTCCAGAAACATTAAACTGAGGAAAAGAAATCAAAGAAACAAAAAAGTACACATTATATGATTCTACTTTCATGAAAAATTTCAAAACAGACGAAACTAATCTGCAGTGATAGAAACTGGACCAGTCGTTGCCTGGGGCAGAAGGTAAGGCTACACTGCGAAGAGGCAAGAGAGAACTTTCTATGGTCTTGGAATGTTTTAGATGACATTATGCGAAATGAAATAAGCCGGACACAAAGGGACAAATACTGTACGACTCTACCTATACGAGGTCCCTAGAGGAGTCAAATTCATAGAGACAGACAGTAGAATAATGGTTGTCAGGGGTAGGGGGAATGGGGAGTTGATTTGTGGGTGCAGAGTTTCAGCTTGGGGAGATGGAAAAGTTCTGGAGATGGATGGTGGTGATGGTTGCGTAACACTGTGAAATACTTAACGCCAGTGAACTGTACACTAAAAAATGATTAAGATGGTACGTTTTATGTTATATGTATTCTACTGACATGTTGAAACTAAAATAAAATACAATAACTTTTAAACAAGTTGCAGAAGAATACATATAGTATGACACCATTAAAAAAAATCTGAAAAAGCTGGGACGGGGTATAATGAAGTAAAATACTCAATGACCAGGAAAGACACCGGTCCCCACTGGTGCCCTGCCATGCTGCTCACTGTATCTCTCCCTCTCTCATCCTTCAGGTGTCAGCTTCACTGTCTCCTGACCAGGTCCCCTGGCCACCCTGCTGAAGGCAGTCCCACCCTACCCCACTACTCTCTTTCAAGAAAGGCCCTCTGTCCATCCTGGCCCATACTTGACATGCTCTATAATCATTTTGGTCATTTATCCTATTTTTTTTTTTTTTTTTTGGCCACGCTGTACAGCAGGCAGGATCTTAGTTCCCAACCAGGGATCGAACCCGGGTCCCCTGCAGTGGAAGCGCAGAGTCCTAACCACTAGACTGCCGGGTTTTTTTGTTTGTTTTTTTTGTCTAATTCCTATCTTTCCTCAAGAATGTGAGTCCCCTAAGGGCAGGGATCTGTTTTATGCACTGCTGTATCCCAAATACCTAAAACAGCACCTGGAACACAGTAGCTTCTCAGTAAATATTTGCTGAATGAATTGGAAGTCAAAAAGCTATACAGATGCAAACTATTATACATAGAATGGATAAATAAGGTCCTACTGTATAGCACAGAAACGATATTCAATATCCTGTAATAAACCGTAATGGAAAAGAAAAAAAAGTCAAAAAGTTATAAAACGCTGTTATAGTAAAATTCCATTTTGGTAAAATAATTTTGTTTTTGCACCTACAGAAAGGGTGCTCTCCTCATCTCTGGGAGGATGGAGTCAAGTGATTTTTTTCCCTCTGTTTTTGCTTGTCTGCATTTTCTGCAACGAATTTGTGTTGCTTTTGTAATGTAGACCCTAATAGGTTACTTTTAAGTATAATTTTTAAAGTTTCGAAAATAGGAGGAGCACGTGTCCGGCCTCTTCGGTACGTGGGGTTGCCCCTCTTGCGTCTGTCCGTGCTTCTCTGCAGACTCCTGAGAGCACCCTGGGGGAGGAGAACCTCATCCCTTGGAGCTCTCCAGGCCCACAGAGTGTGAACAGGACACTTGAGGGCCATTTCAGAGAGGGGCAGCAGCACCTGAGTGGTCCCAGAAGCCCCAACAGAGGAAGTGCCTCAGCCGCTACCTGGATGGCTTGAAAGTACAACTCTTCACCCTGTGACTCATTCAGAAGAAGATTTGCTCTTACCACCTTTGTTTTTGCCTCATTAACTTCTGCGCTGGATTAAAAATTTTCATCTTCTCCTACCTATCCTGCAAAGAGAAAATGGCGTTTTTGTTTGGTTTTAATGAACTTAATATTCACCTCCATAGAAGCTGGAAAACACAGACAAACATAAAATGAAATGAAAATCACCTGTAATCCTTCTATACAGAAAAAAATTTGGTTACTGCTTTGCTAAGTCTTATTCATATGTATGAATATATAAATTTAAAAACTAAACCAGACTATAACAGATATAGTTTGTACACAGATTTTTTTGGTTTATATTATATACGTTTCCCACATCACTAGATTTCTTTTCAACAACTTCATTTCTAATGGCTGAATAACATTACACCACATACAGTTTAAGCTCTACAATACCTTACTTAACCATTCTCCTACTGCTGGACACTTAGGATATTTGTGGGCGTGTGTGTGTGTAGGTGTTTTGTTATTAGATATACGGCAGTGAGGAATATTTTAGAATATAAATCTTTGACTACATCTTTGACCACAGGAAAAATTACTGGGTCAAAATGTTTGTTTTGAAGGCACTAGATATATACTGACAGATTTTCCTCCAGAAAGATTATATAAATTTATCTGCCTCCCAACGGTGTGTGAGCAACATAGAAAGTTTAAGGTTTACTAACATTAGTTAAAAAGTTAATGGTTAAAAATCATTTTATACAAATAGACCCACAAACATAGAAAATAAACTTATGGTTACCAAAGGGGAAATTAGGAGGCTGGGATTAACATACACACCCTACTATATAAAATAGATAACCAACAAGGACCTATTGTCTAGCACAGGGAACTATACTCAATATTTTGTAGTAACCTATAAAGGAAAAGAATCTGAAAAAGAATACCTATATATATATAAACGTACCTACATGAATATATATATATATACCTACATACACAGATATATATACCTATGTACACCTATATATGTATGCATGTATAACTGAATCACTGCGCTATACACCTGAAACTAACATGACATTGTAAATCAACGATACTTCAAGTTTTAAAAAATCAGTTTACATACAGGGAAATGTCAAGTGGTAGTACCAAAAACTTTGCCTGCTTAATATTCCACGCAGGACCTGTGAAACATCTGAAGTGCATGAGTCTGCAAGGATCATACTTTACTGATCCCAGCCGTCTAAAAATTTTCATTTTGTTTTATCTTGGTCCCCAACCAAAACTGACCTCCTTAGGGTGATGGGAAAGAAGCCAGGCCCGGGCCCTGCCCTCATGGGGCGCAGAGTTCCCTGTTTCAACACCAGGGCACCTGGGTGCGGCCACAAGGGACGCTATAATTACTAACGGGAACCACCTTCCACCGCGCTCTTACTACACGTCAGCTCCTCCACACCCGTCATCCCGGGAGTTGTCTGTCATCACACAAGGCAGTTATGGAGACAGCTGGCCCTGCGTTCCACTCCTTGCTCTTGTCACTTGCAAGCTGTGTATCTTTAGCTAAATCACCCAACCCTCATCCAGGAAAATGGGGACAAAGACAGCAACTAGGGTAACTGAGAGGATGAAGTGGGACAATGCGTGGGAAGGATTTAATGACCTCTGATCACTTGGACTTGCAGGGCAGCTCAGAGTTTGTATTTATCTGCACAGCAACAAAGCTCAAAAAATGCTTAGTACTATAAATTGTGTTACTGGCCATGTTTTATAGATCTGGAAACTGAGATTGGTGGGAACGTAAGTCGCACGTCCTGCGTCAGCTTTTCACTCAGGGCTCCATTGCCCAGGACAGTGCAGGCCGACCAGCCCAGCCGAGAAATGTATAGTGTCCACCAAGTACGACACACAGCAGGTGACTTAACGCAGTTCTGGCTCTCGGTGACACTTTTAAAGATCCAAGCTCACCTCCTGGTGCTTTTAACATCAAAGTAAAGCCCTGAAAAGAGACCCAAGGGAATGGAGCAAATCCTTAAATAGGGTTCCTGTCCCAAGGCAGCCAGCACCTCTGCTTCTGGGCAAATCAATTCCCTTTCTCAACACAGGCTGAGAAACTGTTCCAGAGAAAAGGCACTAAAAAGACTGGACAAAATTGGATCCTGGATCAATGGGGAAAAGGACATTAGTGGAACAACTGACACATTTGAATATGGACTACATATTAGATAACAGTATTTGTTATGGACCCAATTGTGTCCCCCCCACCAATTCGTATGTTGAGGTCCTAACCTCCAGTACCTCAGAATGTAATCTTATTGGGAGATAAGGTCTTTAAAGAGGTAATTAAGTTCAGTGAGGTCTTTAGGGTGGGCCTTAATCCAACCTGACTGGTGTCCTTATAAAGAGGAGGAAATTTGGATACAAAAGGAGGCACCAAGGATGCACCCAGAGAAAAGACCATGTGAGGACACAGCAAGGAGGTCACCGTCTACAAGTCAAGGAGAGGCCTCAGAGAAACCAAATCTGCTGACATCTTTATCTTGGACCTCCAGCCTCCAGAACTGTGAGAAAATAAATTTCTGTTGTTTAAGCCACCCAGTCTGTGGACTTTATGGCAGCCCTGGGAAACTGATACAGTATTATGTCAATGTTAAAGTTTCTGAAGATGAAAACCATTTTCTGGTTATGTATTACACTGTCCTTGTTCTTAGATAATTCCTCCTGAAATATTTAGGGGCAAAGGGTCATGATATCTGCAACTTACTCTTCAATAGATCGGCAATAATGATTCTGGTGATAATGAGTGTATAAATATATAGACAGTAAACGGGGCAAGCATATTAATAATCAGTGAATACAGGTGAAGGGTATGAATGGGATTTCATTTCATTATTCTTTTCGCTTTTCTATAAGTTTGATGTTTTTCAAAATAGACACTTTTGAAAGAGTCCCTTTAATTCACTTAAGGTGGGAGCAGGGAGGGGTCTTTCGGAAAAGGTAACCCTAACTCAACAGCAGAAGCTCGAGTGCCTACTCTGAGCTAGGCACGATGCCCAGCACTTCACTACACACTCTTGGGTAAGGACCACTGTTTCTCATCTTATGCAGGAAGAACAGAGGCTCCGAGATGGGAAGCCACTTGCCTGAGACCACAGAGCAAGGAAGCGGTGCACTGGGAAGTGAGCCAGGTGGGGCCCGCCTTCACAGCCCTTCCCACCCTTCCCTCTGTGCAAATAAATGGAGTGCACACGGCAGGCGTTTAATAAAGCCTGAAAGGGAAAGATACGTGTGCTGCTGAGAGGCCTGGATGCGGGAATGGGCCTTCTTGAGAGCCGCGGCTCCGCTGTGCTATTGCGAATCACCGCCCCACAGCCAGCGCCCGAGATGCCAGCCAGAGGGGTTGCACCTCCACTACAGTGACCCCAGGGCACCTCTCCCTCCTGACCCACCAGACCCACCTCCTCTCTCGGGGACGAGAAAGCAGGAAGAAAGGAGGCAGGCCGGTCGGTCTGGCACTGAGCCCACCCATCGCAGGCCCCGGACGGGACTTCCAAGATGCTTCATCCTGAATAAGGGCAGGCACGTCCCCCCTCCCCGGGGCCTGCACAGAGTGACGGGGAAAGGAACCCACCTCAACCCCACGCAGGAGCGCAGGCAGTGAGGCAGCACATCTGGGCCTGGCACAGCTGCTGCGACCAGGCCTCAGGTGGCCATTACTCATCACTTTCCTAGGGGTTCTGGCTACATCCTCCTGCCACCTAAGAGCCCAGTTCCTCAGGATGGGAAGGTGATGCTACCAAGCCCGCCCCCAACACAAGGACCCCACCTGCCCTGATCCGCACCACACTGGCCAGTCCACACCCCACACACCTGTGCCCGCACCCCTCCATGCTGCCCTCCGCCCCACAGAACACGTACCTCTTCCCTCCCTCGTGCCTTCTCTACATTCTACTTCCAAGCAACCCCATTTTCCCCAAATCCCAGATACATCCCTTCCTTTAACCAGTCTTAATTCACTGAGTCCACCATCTTTCCGACTCTCAAAGCAGGACCCTCAAACCTCCTTCCCTGCCAAGCCCTGCCTGCCGCCGCCCGGAGTGGCCCTGTGTACTGGAATGGGTACTACTAGCCCTCACTAAATCCTCACCACCATTCTGGAGGTCAGGCAACACTGAGAACTAAACCCATCTCCACCTCCATCACTAAAGGAGGAAAGACGGAGGCTCGGAGAGGCGAGGTGACTGGCAGGGGGCCACACAGCTACTGAGCAGCTGAGCCAGGGTTCAAACCCAGGACTGCCTGCCCCAAAGTCAGTGCTCTGAACTGTCGGCTCTACCAGCTCCCAAACAGCCCTGGCCAGACTGGGGTGGGATGACCTTTACATCCTTGAACCCACACCCCCACACCCCCAGAGCAGCTTCCCCTGGCCTCCCTCACGAGTACCTCTTCTGAGTCATTCTTCACACAGCATTTTTCTGCTCAACTTAAATTCCTTAAGTTTAGGATAACATCTCTTCATGGCCCGAAACCTGGTACTGCACTTTGTTCCGGGGTCCACAAGAGTCTGTTAATGGGGTTTGTGGCTGCCCCACGCTGGCAGTCCCTGGGGCTTAACAGGCGGGAGGCAGTGACTGGCCACGGTCACTGAGAAGCTGCAAACCCTGGAGTAGGTCTAAGCAGAAACTCAGACTAGGACCCCTAAAACCACCAAGCAGGAAAGGATCAGAGAGGTTCATGCCAAGGTCACACAGCCGGTAAAAGGCACAGCAGGGACTCTGGTGGGGAATCTGGCTCAGAGAAGGGAAGTTTCCTGGCCAGACTCACACAGCAAGCTGGTAGAACTGGGACTTGAACCCAGGGCCTATAATTCAGTCCCCTGCTTTGTCATGGTACCGACCAAAGAGCAAACCAGAACACCAACTTAAATTCACAAGTCCATCCTCCCTTCCATCCCTGATTCCCTTGCCTTGCTCTATTTTTTTCTATTTCCACGGCACCACCTTCTAACATACTTACATACTTATCATGTTATCAGAACAAAAAGTCCACTAGTTCAGGGGTCTTTAGTCTCTTTTGCCCCCTGATGTTTTTCAAGCACCTAAAACAGTGCCTGCTCCGTATACTGAAAGCTCGGTAAACAGCTGCTGAATAAGTAAACCAGTCTAACAAACATTCACTGAATACTTACTATGGCCAGGCTGTGAACTGCAATCATTTTGCTGGATCCCAAAGACATTAATGCTCACTGACACAAGCCCACATTTCACCTGGCTCCAGAAAGGAGCCAGCACACTAACCCAAACTCAAGCCAAACCTGGACATTTCCTTCAGGAACCAAGCTCTCAAACCAAACTAAGACATGGTCTATCTCTGAACTGAAGAGAACCCAGATTTCCCACAGGCTCCCTCTGAGAAGCAGTTTCATCCCATCTCCAAAAAGACCCAGCAAAACTCAGAGGATCTACAGCCCCTCAGCCCAGCCACACGCTGCCAGATTCACAGCTGCCACTTTTCAGCATGACTTTTGCTAAACAAGCCTCAATTAGATCTGCTACAGCCCAGGAGGTTATCAGTGGGCACTCTGGTCTTGGCCAGCGGGGACAGTGCATCTGTACCAGATGGTCCTCCCTGGGATGTCAGATGAGGAGGATCCAGAAATGTCCTTGGCCTTGTGGCCCTCTCCTTAGTGCTGTCCAGTACCCCCGGTGGGAGCGCTGCTGGGAGGGCAAAATTGGAGCCAACTCTGAGAGAGCGTGAGAGCTGCAGACGTCGACTCCCTGGGTTCCTGCAGCAATTCCCAAGGAGCCTCTCCTTCAGCCACCACGGACAAGGTGCCCAGTGATTCCATGTGCATCTGGGTTTGGCTGAACCAGGCTGCAGAGGGCAAGACTTAGAGGCTCTTAAACTATGGCTTTTTTTTTTTTTTTTTTTTTTTTTTTTTGGCGGTACGCGGGCCTCTCACCGCTGCGGCCTCTCCCGTTGCGGAGCATAGGCTCCGGACGCGCAGACCCAGCGGCCATGGCTCACGGGCCCAGCCGCTCCGCGCCATGTGGGATCTTCCCAGACCGGGGCACGAACCCGCGTCCCCTGCATCAGCAGACGGCTCTCAACCACTGCGCCACCAGGGAAGCCCTAAACTATGTCTTTTCATCAAAGCCAAAAGGCTGTTCCAACAAGTCCTGAGTCTACTATTTGTCTCAGTCCAAGGAAGAGAACAACAACCTCCACGGAGACTGTTCCAGAGAAAAGTAAGGCATTCCAGAAATGCTGCCCTGCTTCAGAATGGTCTTCCGGAACAGGGAACCTGCAGTAAACATTTACTGAACTCTTATGTGCACAAGGTGCAGCAGAGGTAGGCCTGTGACTGATTCCTGCTCCACCTTCCAGCTGTGTTACCTGAGGCACATACTGCCTCTCTGAGCCTTGGTGTCTTCATTTGAAAAATGAAAAACAGTAACTGAATCTACTTCCTAGGATGGTTGGATGAGTTCAATGAAATAATGCTGAGCCCAGTGCCTGCCACATAAGAAGTGCTTAATAAGAGGTAGTTCTTGCAAAAGAAAGGACAGACAGTATATTGAGAAAAGAAAAACTCATAAGGGCTTTCTAGACGTCCCGTAAGCCATTATTTATGCATTTAGGTATATCCTAAGAGTTTGTTGATGCCTGTTTTTTCAAATAAACTTAATCCTCACAGCATCCTCGGGTAGAAGGGGCGGAGGCCGGAGAGACAGTCCTCGTGACAAAGGACGACAACAAGGCCCCCAAAGGTCCCGGGAAGCGGCCAGCAAGCACCCTCTACCCTCAAACCCTCCCGGGTGGGTTCAAAACACCAGACGCGACTCTCCTCGGGGAGAAGTGGCTGCAAGCGATCATTAGCGGGGCAGTCGGGGCTGGGACTTTAATTCATCATCGCTAAGAAGTGGTCATCTTTTGTCCCTAAAGAAAAAAGTGCCCGTCAGGGCCCAGACCCCGGGGAAACACAAGTCAGCGCTCCGAGACGCCACACGCGTGCTTTAAACGCTGGGTCAGGCCCAGGCAGAAATAAAAGAGATAGCGGCCCCTGCTCCGGAGAAGCAACGAGCCCCTGGGGGCTCGAAGTGGGCTGCTGGGGCCCGAGAGGATCCCCTGGGCGCCGGCCGGAGGAGGGGACAGGGCGGTGGCGGCCAGGGTGGTGGGGGGGGGGTCCCAGGCTCAGCTCACCTGGCCGCGGCGTTCTGCGTACCAGGCAGGCCCAGGCCGCCGCCGGCCCGTAGCTGGACTGGGCTCGCCCCTGCTCGGAGAGACCCGGCCCCCTGAAGCAGCCGGCTGCGGCCCGGAACTCACCTGCCGTAGCAACCGCTCCACCTCCGCCTGTCAGTCAAGCGCGCCTTCCGCGGCTCGGCGTAGCGCAGGGTCAGGAGGCCCGGCCGGCCGCGCCCCGCCTCCTCCCCCTAGTCTGCCCAATCGGGAGAGGCCGACGGCAGGGGTAGGGGCGTGGTCAGATGAACGGTGTGGGCCGGGGGAGGGGCCTGAGGGCTTGGGGCCTGAGGGCTTGGGGCCAGGCCGGGCGGGGCAGGGGCCGGCGCTCTGATCTCACTGCTGAGCGCCGGAAGTATCCTAGATCTCAGCGCAGGGGCTCGGCGGCTAGACCGCGGGGCTGGCGCGACTATGCCGGTCACCGGGAAGACTTTCCGCCGGCGCCGGGCCGACTCGGAGTCGGAGGAAGATGAGCAGGACTCAGAGGAAGTTCGGTGCGTTTGGGGCGGGCTTCCACGGGGCAGGAAGAGAGAGGCAGCCTAGGGGGACTCACCACCGGCCAGGCACCTCGTTGACAACATTGCTAATTATGAGCAGGGCTGTTATCCCGTTCTGTGAAGAAATTGAGGCCCCTAGGGATGAGACCGCCGCCCCAAGGTCTCACGGTTGGGAGAGGTGCCCCTGGCATGCGCAGCGGTTCTGACTCCCGTTGGTGGGTCCAGACGCAGAGTTACCCTCTGGACCACTGCGTACAGGCAGCGAGGCAGGGGTGTCCCTCGAAGCTGCCTTTTGACTCTGAGTTTCCGTGGAGGGTCTCTCAGCCTGTGCATTGCCTTTTTTTTTTTTTTTTTTTTAGATTAAAACTGGAAGAGACCCGAGAGGTGCAGAACTTGAGGAAGAGGCCCAACGGGGTGAGGTGGGTACTGCGTGGGGGAGAGGACCCGGAGGACGAGGAGGAGGGGATGACCGAGAAACCACCTACCCCGACTCCGCCATCCCCACCCCGTCGCTGTCACAAATATCTCCTCAGACATAGCCCCTTCTTTTGGCACTGCCTGGGGAGGGGTCCAAGCGGTTTTTTGCAGATGTTTAACCAGGACATGCCCCGAGCCTTGTGATCTTGAAGTTTGCTCCAGAGGTACAGAAACAGGTCATTGATCAGTGTTTTTATTGTCAAATGCACACTGATTAATTGTGAAATGCACACTGATTGTTAAGAGTTTGGGAAAATTTAGAAAAGTATAATCATGAAAATAAACAGTACCCATAATTCTCCCATACAGAGGTGACCAGTGTTAACATTTAATGTTATTTTCCTGTCTGTTTTCTCTATTTTTTGCGAAGACGATGAGCAGCTTTACTTTTATTCTATTCTTCTTCGGTAGTCCCCTCGTATCCACGGGGGCTATGTTCTGAGACCCCCAGTGCATACCTGAAGCCTGGGTAGTACTGAACCTTATGTAGATTATTTTTTCCTATACTGCTGAGTGGGTAGTGTATACAGTGTGGACACTCAGGACAAAGGGATGATTCACCTCCTCTGTGGGACGGGCAGGATAGCAGAGATTCATCATACCATTCAGAACAGCTGGTAATTTAAAACTTACGAATTTTTTATTTCTGGAATTTTCCATGTAATATTTTTGGACTGCAGATAACTGACACTGTGGAAAGTGAAACCACAGATAAAGGGGGACTACTGTGCTTTCAACTCATGATATTGTGGGCATTCAACCACATTGTGGGTAATTTTTCCAAAAACCTTTTTAATATCTGCATAATATTCTATCAGATATCATAATGTAACTTACCCCTTATTTTGGGACGTGTAGCTCATTTTTTAAAATTTCACCATCAAATAAGGCTGCAATAGTATTTTCCTGCATTTGTCTTTAGCTTCATTTTACCTGAAGGCATAATCTTAGAAATGAGATTTCTAAGCCAAGATAATGCTAAATGGCTTTACAGGAAAATGTACCACTGACGTCACCACTACCCCCACCTCCAGCATCTAGAGTGTTTCTTGGACCCTGTTATTCTTGTAGGCTTTTCCAGCCGGCTTCAGTGTTCACCCCGCAAATCTCACCCTTGCCCTAATGTTGCAACCTACAGACTTCCTAAATGTTTCTCCTTATCTCTGAATTGTGCCCTTTCTCTCTTTCTCTCCCCCACTTTTTGGCTTTTCTCAGTGCTGTAGCCCTGCTGGTGGGAGAGAAGGTACAAGAAGAGACCACTCTAGTGGTGAGTTGTGGGGTCCTCCCTGGGCAGTGGGAAGATGTGGCTGCTCTTCAGTGGATGTTTGGGTTTTCTTAAAAGAAAAAAAAAAATCCACTGCAAGTTATATAGATGCTTCTCCTCGGCTGTGTTTGCTGTCTGCAGGATGATCCCTTTCAGATGAAGACAGGCGGGATGGTGGACATGAAGAAACTAAAGGAAAGGGGCAAAGATAAGTAAGTGCAACGCTGGCTGAGAGGCAAATTCCCGTGCAGCCCCTGCCTGGGTCTGTGTTCCCCCAGGGAGCTGCGTCCTGCCGCAGCTTTCATGAGACAACTTGGAGTACCCTTTGTGCTTTGGAAACGGTATGTTGTTTAAAAACAAAGAAAGCAAAAACTCTTCAAAAGTTAACTTAGAGTGATGCGGGTAGGCACCTCTTGTAAAGGTGCCTTGTATATTGCCTTTTGTTTTAAATTTATGTATTTATCCTTGGCTGCGTTGGGTCTTCGCTGCTGCGCGCGGGCTTTCTCTGGTTGCGGCGAGCGGGGGCCACTCCTCGTTGCGGTGCGCGGGCTTCTCATTGCAGTGGCCTCTCCAGTTGTGGAGCACAGGCTCCAGGCGTGTGGGCTTCCGTAGTTGTGGCGCACGGGCTTCAGTAGTTGTGGCTCGCGGGCTCCAGAGCGCAGGCTCAGCAGCTGTGGCGCACAGGCTTAGTTGCTCCGTGGCACGTGGGACCCTCCCGGACCAGGCCTCGAACCCACGTCCCCTGCACTGGCAGGCGGACTCCCAAGCACTGCGCCACGTGGGAAGCCGCTATGTGTTGTCTTTCAAACCCATGTGGAAGTTGTTTTTCTTTTTTGAGGAAAACAGAAACAATTACAAAAATAATGCAAACAATACAAAAGTGAAATATAAACGAATCTACTCATTCCCCCGCGGTATCTCCAGAGGCCGTCAGTGTGCTCTGCATATATTCCTAGAGTTCCTTCTATTTACGTGTCATATATATGTATATATTTTTTGACCATAAACAGGATGTTGTACATTTCGTTGCATACTTGTTTTATTCAGGTAACATCACACTCAGCCTCATTTAGCTGTGACTCTAAGGCTCTGCTTCACTGTTCTCTTTTTTTAGGATCAGTGAAGAGGAAGACCTCCATCTGGGGACGTCATTTTCTGCAGAAACCAACCGAAGGGACGAGGACGCTGACATGTAGGTGTCAGTCTGTTCATCAGTAAGAGATTGGGGGAGGGCTCCAGCCAGACAGAGTCCAATATATTTTGTCACAGATGACATTTCTAGACTTATCCAAAGACAGCAAATTGGCCCCTCTCGCACCCCTGCCTCCCCTTTCCCCACCCCCTGAGGCTTGAGAACTTTGAAAATCTCAAAAATTCTTTAAAAGTGTGGTTCTTGGAATTTTAGATTCCTTGACTAGTAATGTTCCAACCCCCCCCAAAATTGCAGGGATAAACAATGGACTTGCCTATTTTTCATTTTGCCAACAAGGCTGTTAAACAAACTACCGTCTACCATTATCTTTTTGTTTTCAAAGAACCTTACACATGGTATGGTAGGACAGAATCTCATAATATAGGTTGGTGCTTTAAGTTGAAAAATTTTAGCTTGATTTAAAAACTCAAGTTATTTTTATTTTTCTCCTTCTCCATGGAACGATGGCAACTTCATCATCAACCATCACAGCTCCGTGAGCCAGTGTTGGGGGCCACTCATTTGAAAGACACCAGTTGTGAGCTTTCCTGCCCCTCTTTGAGGCCTTTGGGTATCATTTCAGGATGAAGTACATTGAGACGGAGCTGAAGAAGCGGAAAGGGATCGTGGAACACGAGGAACAGAGAGTTAAGCCAAAGAATGCAGAGGACTGCCTTTACGAACTGCCGGAAAACATCCGGGTTTCCTCAGCAAAGAAGACTGAGGAGATGCTGTCCAACCAGATGCTGAGTGGCATCCCGGAGGTGGACCTCGGCATCGAGTGCGTTTCAGACCCACGGTCGTGCCTCTCTCCCGCCCCCAGGCAGAAAAGACGAGCTCTCTGCTTTCCGGTTAAAAGTTAAGGGGCTGTTTCTTAACCTGTCTCCTTGGAAACCCACAGATATAAACTATCTTCTTTGGCAGGCTGACATGTTGTTGCCAGGAGTTTCTCTGAAGGGGTGGTAAGAAGTAGTTAAAGAGACCAGGAGCTCTGACTGCCGAAAACAAGAATGTTTTTATTTAGCCTTTGTCCACGGCTCTTCAGCTCTTCTATTCAGGTCCTTGTATTCTTCAGCTTTACTCTAGCAGGAGCAATGATAAAGGCTCACCCAGCCCGTGATCCTTCTTTCATTTTTACCACAAAGCACCTGCTCCAAAAGGGGATTTTTGTGGAGGAAATACAGTGGTCATAATCATCTTCGGGTGTGGTAGAAAGTTGGGAGACTTCTGGGTTCTCGCTTCCTTTTTGGCCTTACTAGCTTTGAGCCTTAGTCAGTTCACCTGACCTCCAGCTCAATTTCCTCTTGATCAGAAGAGAGCAACCCCTGCATCTCCGATGCTGGAAGAGCTCCGTGACAGTCTGACCGCAGGGGAGTTGGTAAATTGTAGAGAGCTGTGCCCCAAGAAAGATGACGTTCTTATGCGTTGGTGGGGGGGGGGGGGCTGCCAGCCCCTTTAGTCAGTTCCATCTGTGGCCCAAAGGTGTGATGATCTCACTGTGGTGTGGCTCCTTTCTCCGCATAGTGCTAAAATAAAAAATATCATTTCCACGGAGGATGCCAAGGCCCGTCTGCTGGCAGAGCAGCAGAACAAGAAGAAAGACAGTGAGACATCCTTTGTGCCCACCAACATGGCTGTGAATTACGTGCAGCACAACCGATGTAAGTGTCGCGTCTCTGGGGAAGCAGCTCCAGCCCATGCCATTGGGTTGAGGTCCCCGGGTTCCCAAAGTCTGTCTGACCCGTCCCCTGGTCTCTTTCGGTCCAGTTTATCACGAGGAGCTCAACGCTCCCATACGGAGAAACAAAGAAGAGCCCAAGGCCCGACCGTTGAGAGTGGGTGACACAGAGAAGCCGGAGCCTGAGCGTGAGTACAGCAGAGGCCTCGGGCCACCTGGCGTGACCGTTGCCCAGGGCCCGTGGAGGTGGGGAGGGACTCGGCAGGGGCGGCGCTTGGGCTCTGGGTTCTAGTCCATTCTCTGGACCGTGGTCATGTGCCTTCCCCTTTCAAAGCCTCAGTTTCTTTACCTCTAAGATGGGGATAGTAATAAAACTTATCACTTGGGGGGGTGCTCTAAGGATTCACTGGGCTGTCAAATATAATAGAGACTCAAAAAATTAGAAAATTTCAATAAGCAAAAGTAAATTAAAAGTTAATCATAATTTCACCACCCAAAGACGGCCCCTGTTAACATTTTTATATATTGTTATCCCTCAGTATCCGTGGGGGACTGGTTCCAGGACCCGCTGCAGACACCAAAATCTGTGGATGCTCAAGTCCCACCGTCAGCCCTCCGTATCCATGGATACGGAACCCAGGGATACCAAGGGCTGACTGTGTATAACCTTGCCCACTTTTTAAAAATATACATATGCTGTATACATACTTAATAGGATCGCACAGCTTTTTAGTGTGCTCTGCCTGTCTCTCCATGACAGTAAGTACATTTTCCCTTTCAACGGCTATATCACGTTCTGCCGTATAGATAGATGTCCTGTAGTCTAACCATTTCCCTCTGGCGGGGCACTTAGGTCGTTTCCCATTTTTCCCTATTTAATGATGATCATTCTTGTCTATGTCATGTCCTTACGCTGCCTTCTGAGAACTCACCGAATGACCCTAATTTGTTCTCCCGCCAGCAACATTCAGCAGTGCCCCTTTCCCACATGCTCACCAGCACCAGGCGGTGTCATCTTTCTCATCAACAATGGCATGATTCTAAGGAAACGCTAAATTCGCTGAGGCTTCTGAAAGTCCAGCCTGTTGCTCTGTTTCTTCCTTCCTACTTGAGAAATTATTTTCTGTAACACCTTAGCTGTGTAGTCTTTGATTCCCAAAGAGCTTCCTATTATTAATACCTAGGAAGCAGGGACTTTGGAGGCACCAGACTTGGGTTCAACTCAGCCTACCTTCACTTCCTGAGTGACCTTGAGCAAATCAGCTAACCTCTCTGAGCAGAGATGGTAACATGCCCCTGCTAGGATTGCTGGGTGGGTGAAAGGAAGTCTTGTCTGAAAAGATTTAGTGCCGTGCCTGGTATGTCGTCAGGCTCTCAATGAAGCGTAGCTACTGCTGCTCACCTGGTCTAACACTGAAGTCAGCATATTTTGGCTGGCACCTGACTCCACCATGTTTATTGCTATTCACCCAAAAACAGGTACTTACTGAGGCCCTACTATGTTCCTGTTAACTAGAGTAGGCACTGGGGCTCCTGTAGGGCCTGGTCGTCCTTGGTC
Source organism: Physeter macrocephalus (assembly GCF_002837175.3). Taxonomy (NCBI): domain Eukaryota; kingdom Metazoa; phylum Chordata; class Mammalia; order Artiodactyla; family Physeteridae; genus Physeter; species Physeter macrocephalus. Next base: position 87,630,089 of record NC_041226.1, read on the forward strand.
GTCCTTGCCTACGTGGAGCTAACTAAGCCTGTTGTTGGCTTCCAGGATGGCAAACAGCTTTTCCTCTTTTCCTTCTCAGGGTCCCCTCCCAACCGCAAGCGTCCTGCTAACGAGAAGGCCACGGATGACTACCACTACGAGAAGTTCAAGAAGATGAACAGGCGGTACTGAGGGAGGTTAAAAGGGAGAGGTGCAAAGTGGGATGTAAACAGTGTCGTTCACTCCCTTTATCCCCCTGATAAAAGGCTTCCTGGACAGAAGCCTGCTCATTGGCTAGCAGACAGTTCCCAAAACAGACTCTATCAGTCCTGCTGCTTACCTGCTGGATTTTTCAGGCACTGAATTTGTAACCTTTTGAAACAATGTGTAGTTTTCCTGTTTGGGGACAAACTCTATTCTTGAGAGCATTAGTAAATCTCTTTGTAAATATGTTGACTTTCTCCTAATATTTGCCCTGGGTCAGGAGGAAAGAGTTGTGTGTTTCAGGGTGAGATAATACCCTTTAGATTGTGGTTTTATTATTATTATATATGCAATCATGTCTCCTATTTTCAGGTATCTGGAGTGGGGTTCAGAAATGCATCCTTCACTGTTTACAGTGAGTGGATCCAGCTGACAGCAGAAAAATCTAGGTTGAGATCAAAGGGACACTGGTATTTTCTGACTTTTACAAAGTTATCTGTTTCTTTTCATTATGAAAGAAAAAACAATTTCTATCACTTTTAGCACTTAAGTATTAAATATGAAATGGACCCAGCCTTATTGTTTGTATTGCATCTTCTTACACCAACGCTAGGTAATGTGTTCAGAGTCTGGGGGTTGGGCAGCTCAAAAGCAAAATTCAGTCACTGAGAGGGGTTTTCTCATTTAGTTTAAGAGAGGTGGACAGGCTCCAGTCTCTGAGCTGTCAAGTATGGCCCACCTGTGCCATTGTTCCTGAGGTAGTTACACAGGTTGTGATGAGGAAAGAACAGGTCGGTTGACTCCTGGGCTGATTTAAGGCAGGTATTGTGTGATTAGAGAAGTGTGGCTTTGGAGTCAGATCTGAGCCTTGCTCACAGCTTCCTAAAATCGTTGGACAAATCCGTTTGCCTCGGAGCCTTAGTTTTCTCATCTGTAAACTAGATTTTCTTCTAGCTTTTTTTCCCCTTCACTCGAATGAATGCAAGGTCACTGAAGGCAGGAATCACGTGTGCCTGATTTTTTTCTTGAATCTCCAGGATTGAGCCCATAGGCGATCCTCAGAATTATGAATGAATGAGTGGAAGTGTCGTTACCTGGGAGAGACCTGACCAACACTACCTTACCCAGGTGATGAAGGTCAACATCAACAGTCATTAATCATGTTGACTGTATGTACCTTTGATATGATGTTATAAAAATAGCACTTTATCTCTGTAAAGTATATTCCTCCCCAAAACCCGCAACTCCAGTCTGATCATAAGGAAAGCATCAGACAAATTCCAGTAGTTGGGGAGCCTACAAAAGATTTGACCAGTACTTCCCCCAAACTCTCAAGGTCATCAAAACCAAGGAAAGTTTGAGAAACAGCCACAGCCAAGGGGAGCTAAGGAGACATGACAACTAAATATAATGTGGTATCTTGGATGGGATCCCAGATCACAAATAGGACGTTAGGTAAAACCTAAGGAAATATGAAGAAACTTTAGTTACAATCTAGCAGTGTAAGTTCATTCATTTTAACAAATGTAACATACTAATGTAAGATGTTAATAATAGGGGAAACTGTGCGGGCGGGGCTGTGGTAATGTGGAACCTCTCTGTACTGTCCTGTCAACTTTTCTAGAAGTGTAAAACTGTTCCCAAAAATGTTTTATTAAAAAAAAATTGGCCCCTCCAGCCGCCCCAGCGCCCAAAGCAGGCAAGGGCCGTGCCCCTCACAAAGATGGCGGCCGCCGGCGTCGGAGGAGGTCCGCCCGCTACAAAGATGGCGGCCCCGGCGGGAGGGACCGGAAGTGCAATCAGGCGGGCGGTAGCGCCGGTCTGCGGTAGGCGCGAGAACGCGCGGGGCGGCGCGGGTCCGGGCATGAAGCTGGGCCGGGCCGCACTGGGCCTGGTGCTGCTGGCGCCGTTGGCGGTGCAGGCGGTGGAGCCCATCAGCCTGGGACTGGCCCTGGCCGGCGTCCTCACCGGCTACATCTCCTACCCGCGCCTCTACTGCCTGTTCGCCGAGTGCTGCAGCCAGAAGCGGAGCCTCAGCCGGAACGGTAAGATGGGGAGGGGGCTGGGGGCTGGGGGCTGGGGGCTGGTGCTAGGGCTGGGGCGGGGGTCAGAGGCTGGGGTCCAGGAGGCCCGGAAGCCCGGGCAGCGCTGAGGCCGGCGGGGGCTGGACCCGGAACCGGAGTGCGGGATGGGGCCTGGCTCCTGGGCCACGGCCTCAGGCAGGCCGGACTTTGGTCGGAGACCTGCGGAGGCCAGCTGGTGTTTGGGCACCTTCGCTCAGAAACTGGGAGTGTGGACGATTGTAAACTAACTCCCGAGGGTTTTTACTCCTTCCTCGCCGGAGACGGGAAGGCTGGTGGGGACTCTTCCGGCGCGGAGCAGTGGGGGCCGAACCGCCGCCCTTTTCCTGCCCGGCCGTGGGGTGGGAGGGACCGAGCGGGGATGAGGAGTTCACGCTGGTGGCGGAGGCACTGGAGCCAAGGGTCTCTTCAGGAAGGAGAGCTCGGGAACGGGCAGGACTAGCAGAGGGGGAGGGCCTGCTGGACCCGCGGGTCACCTGGGCCAAGTGCTTATCTACATCCGCGTCTCACTAGACTCTTGAAGAGCTTAGCGGGCTTTGCTGGCTTTCACATGAGCCTGTAAACTGGGCTGCGTTTTGCCACGTGTGTCCCCCTCCTCCCCGCCTGACTGGCATTGTTTTTCCCAGCGCTGCAGAAGGATCTGGACAGCAAGCTCTTTGGACAGCATCTTGCAAAGAAGGTCATCTTAAATGCTGTGTCTGGCTTCATAAGCAACCCGAAGCCCAAGAAACCTCTCACCCTCTCCCTACACGGGTGGACGGGCACCGGCAAAAATTTTGTCAGCAAGATCATCGCGGAGAATATTTACGAGGGTGGTCTGAACAGTGACTACGTCCACCTCTTTGTGGCCACACTGCACTTCCCTCACGTCTCCAACATCACCCTGTATAAGGCAAGGGCCAAATTTCGGGATCCTTCCTGGATGATGATGGGTTTGGGGTTTCTTTGTTGGGGAATGGGATTTGGAAATTCCGTGTTGAAATGAGTGAGCCCTGAAAATGCATCAGTTCCCCTTTGAAAAGTGTGGAACTTACAGAGGGTTGGAGATGCAGGAAGCAGTTATACCGTCAAAGCTCGTGGTGGTTTCTGAAAACAGGCTCAGTGTGATAGTAAATGGGGTCGTAGGATTTGAGAGATGGACATAATCAAATCCAGTTTAAAGATCTTCAAATCTAACATGTCTTATGAAAGAGGAAATGTTTCTAGGGAGGCCTAGGTTTGCTTTTACGGTTTAACTCCCTATTTAACAGTCTGGCTTTGTTGGCAGGCACACCTGGATTTGAGCCCTGAGGCTCCTTACAGCTGTGTAATTGTGGGAAAGTCACACGACCTCCCAGAGACTCAGGTTCTTCATCTGTCAAATGGCAGTTGTGAGGATTTCTTGAGCTCTGTGTGTCAAGTATGTAACGTGATGCCCGGCACATAAGCGTTCAGCGTTAACTCTTGCCTTTTTTAATCCTCACTTGTGCGAACACATTTTTCCCTTTGGCTTGGGAGAGCGTCAGGGTCACCAACTGTCCAGGAGTTTCTGGGATGTGGGACTTTCAGTGCTACAACTGAGAAAGTTCCAGGCAAATAGAGATGAGATAGTCATCCTAGTTAGCATTCTGTCTTCACTGTTTAATAGCTGTGTGACTTTGAGCAAGTTACTTAACCTCTCTACACCTCAGTTTCCTCATCTGTGAAATAGGGAACACAGTAGTAACTACTTTGATGGGTTTTGGAAGATCACAATAAAACATTGTATGAACAGTGCTTAGAACAGCATCTTACCTGTAGTGAGTGCTCGATACATGTTCTCTGTTGTTGTCTGTAAGTGGGAGAAGCAGAATGGGAAGACCTTGGTTGCTGCAGCCTGCCAGACATGAAGGAATCCTTGTTTAAAAGGTGGTTCGCTTTGTGGACTCAGGCAAGTCACTTCAGCTCCCCTAAGGTTCTCGTTCTGTAAATAGAGGTTAGTCCATACCTACAGAGCAGAGTCACTGCTTAAGTTAAATACGTACCCATGGAACACCGTAACCATGGTCCGAGTAGCCAAGCAAAACACCAAATCATAAGAAGTCAAGTCATTGTAACTTACAGAATTTTCCTCAGAAACAGATAGCTAATTCTTTCTCCTTACATCCAGGAAACATCCAGGAAAGAACTGTATAGAACCATAGTTCAAATTTCTGATGCAAAGGGTCCTTTCTCCTTCTTGATTGTTTAATATAAGAAGTACCTAAATATGTTCTTAGGGAATGTTCCACTTAAGCAAATTTATTTCAGCAACCTCCAGGCATTGTTCCAGAAACTCAAAAGAGTGTTGCCTCACCACAGTCATGCCCAAGTGTGTGTGCTCTGGAGTTCTCCTCACTTCCCCCACTGGAAAGTTAGATCCCCTTCTCCAGGCTGATCTAAGGACTGAATGAGAAAAGAGGTTACTTGGTCTCTGCCTTCTTCCAAGAAGGCTGGTGTACACAGGATATGTATTAACATTGCCATTTTGATGACAAAGGCCCAGCAACTCAGTGACCCAGCATCTACGTGACATGTCGCGGGACAAGAATTACAATCAGAGTGTGGGGCCTTGGAATCAGGCAGGGTGGGATTCAGATCTTTGCTCTGTCACATACTAATTTTGTAGTCTTGGGCAAGTTTTGTAATCTCAGTTGACTGTGCTCTCTGTGCTTCAGTTTCCTCATCTGTACAATGGGTATGATAATGCCCACTACGTGGCATTGTGGTGAGAAACACAAGAGCTTGTATAAAGTTCTTAGCACAGTGGGGAGCGCACGGTAAGCAGTCCGTAAATGCAGCCTTTGTGGAGGCAGTTGTAGCGTTAATAATGCTCCCTCTGGTGGGGTCACCCGCACTTCTGAGCATCTGTATTGGCTCTTCCCCCTTGTCACTCAGGATCAGTTACAGTCGTGGATTCGCGGCAACGTGAGTGCCTGTGCGAGGTCCATCTTCATATTTGATGAGATGGACAAGATGCATGCTGGCCTCATAGATGCCATCAAGCCTTACCTAGACTATTATGACAACTTGGATGGGGTCTCCTATCAGAAAGCCATCTTCATATTTCTCAGGTAAAGTCGGGGCTGGGACATGGTTTGAAGAGCTCTGAGCCCCAGCCTGGGGGCTTCGGGGAAAAAACCCCAGTCCTTATTCACTAGAATTCTTTTGCAGCAATGCTGGAGCAGAAAGGATCACAGACGTGGCTTTAGATTTCTGGAGAAGTGGAAAGCAGAGGGAAGAAATCAAGCTCAGAGACATGGAGCATGCCTTGTCTGTGTCGGCCTTCAATAAAAAGAACAGTAAGTGGGGCGACTTCCCTGGTGTCCAGTGGTTAAGACTCCGTACTTCCAATGCAGAGGCCGTGGGTTCGATCCCTGGTTGGGGATCTAAGACCCCATATGCAGTACAGTGCGGCCAAAAAAAAAAAAAACAACAACAGTTAGCGAGGCCCTCCGTTCCCAGCACAACATCCCCCTACTTCATGATCCCGCACCTCTAAGTTTTAAATCGACGACCTCACCATCACCTGGGGGCTGGTTAGAAATACCAATTCTCAGTCCCTTCCCCAGGCCTACTGAGTCCAGATTCCTGAGGGAATCTGTGTTAACAAACTCCAGGTGACTTTTACACATACGCAAGTTTGGGAGATGCTGTTTTAAAGAAATAGGGACATTGTTGATCATCAAGATCTTGAAAATTCGTTTCCTGGTTTTTTCAGCCAAATCATTTTCCTTTATGAAAGCGGGTGGTGGAACAAGGAAGGCTGCTGGGGAGCCTCTGATGGAGGAGATGGGCCCGTTAGGTCCCTTTCTTCCTGCACGTTAACCCAGAGCCCTGAGGGTCTGTGCCCGAGAGTAACAGCCAAGCAGTGGTTGGGCCCCTGTTCTGTACTGGGCAGTGTGTGAAACTCTCTACCTGCATGTTTCCTTTAATCTCCATAATAACCTCCGGGGGTAGGAACTATTATTGTCCTCATTTTATAGATGAGGAAACTGAGGCTCAGAGAGAGAGCCCCTTACCCAAGGACACACAGCCTATTAGGTATCTCTGTTCCAGAGCGTGAGCTTTTACTACCAAGCTCATTGCTTTGCCAGTGACCTGACACATTCACTTTTGACCTTGAACCCTTGGATGTGGAAAGACACCATGTTGGAGACTGACTCACTGGGTAAAATCCGTGAGCCATGTGGGTTGATTGCTACCATTTGCTCAGGTTTGTTCTTGAAATTGTAAAACAGAAGGTCTCCTCTGAAACAGACTTGTCAAGAAATTCATAGCACTTCAGAGTTACGTGAACAGTAATGGGGTATTTTATGTCAGTTCGTGCAAGCGGAACGTTAACGGTGAAAGACAAAATATTTTGTCGTATGTTGAGTAGATTCTTGGCATGCCAGAAGTATGAACACATGCAGTAGGAGTCTCAGCCCCTGAATATCACAGCAAGTGGCTCTGGCCTAGAACCCACGCTGCAGGTTCCAGAGGGTTCCAGAGGATGAGCTTTGGATCTGGCAGGCCTGGCTCAGCCACGTCCTGACTCCGGCCTTAGGCAGATGGCTGAACTCTTTCATTCGTTCACTCATCGTATTTGTTGAGCACCTACTAGGTGTCAGGCACTGGTCCAAGAACTGGGGACACAGCAGTGAGCCAAAACAGAATTCCTTACTCTTGTGGAGTCTCTATCCTAATGATAACAAGTAAGGAAGCGTGTCGGATGCTGGGACCCATATCTACGTAGAGGTAGAGATTTATCTTCCCCTTTTCCCACAATAGGGAAAAAGTAAACCAATAAATAGGGGTTGGGGGGTGTGGGACGAGGGTGAGCTGCAGTTTTATTTATTTTTTAATTTTTTAAATTAATTAATTAATTTATCTTTGGCTGCGTTGGGTCTTCGTTGCTGCGCGCGGGCTTTCTCTAGTTGTGGCGAGCGGCGGCTACTCTTCGTTGTGGTGCACGGGCTTCTCATTGCGGTGGCTTCTCTCGTTGCAGAGCACGGGCTCTAGGCGCGCGGGCTTCAGTAAGTTGTGGCACGTGGGCTTCAGTAGTTGTGGCTTGCGGGCTCAAGAGCGCAGGCTCAGTAGTTGTAGCGCACGGGCTTAGTTGCTCCACGGCACGTGGGATCTTCCCAGACTAGGGATCGAACCTGTGTCCCCTGCACTGGCAGGCGGATTCTTAACCACTGCGCCACCACGGAAGTCCCTGCAGTTTTAAAATACAGTGTTCAGGGAGGGCTTACTGTGAGGGTGACATCTGGGCTGACCTGAGGAGTGAGGGAGCCATGTGGACACGGGAGGGAAAAGCATCGTGGGAGGGAACAGCACACGCGAGAGCCCTGAGGCAGGAGTGTGCCTGGGCCAGGATGAGCGCAGGGGACAGGAGGTCAGATGAGAGGTGGAGCTTGGGGTGGGGAGCAGATCGTGGAAGGCCTGGGGAACCACAGGAGGGCCTTGGGCTTGGCTCCAGGTGGAAGAGGGAGCCCCTGGAGGGTTTTGAGCAGACAGTTCCCTGATCGGACCTAGTTTTAACAGGACCACCTGGCTGCCGGGTGGAGAACACACTGAAGGCAGCAGGGGACGGGGAGGCCAGCGAGGAGCGGCTGCAACAACCTGGCGGGAGATGATGGCGGCTTGGCCCAGAGTGGCAGCCGTGGGGGAGGTGGGACACGGTCTGACTGGGATGTATTTTGAAGGTGGAAACAATAAGATTTCCTAAGGGACTGTGTGTGGCAATGAGAGAGACAAATCGAGGACCTGGCCTGAGCACTTGGCAGGGTGGCACTGCCGTCGAGGGGACGGCCTGCAGGAGGAGGAGGTCTGCAGAGAGGGTGGGAGCTGAAGAGGGGCGTGTCCGGCAAGGGATGACCCGTCTGGAGGCAGCGGTGCGGAGCAGGCAGGCGGCTGCAGTTCCGGTGCAGTTCCGGGGCGGGGGGGTCGGGCTGAGGATGCAGACTGCGGAGTGGTCGGCCAGTGGTCAGTTGGTGGTTTGTGAAGTCACTTGCTCCACCGGAGCACTCTTCGGGGCCTCTGTGTGGCGGGTCCTTGTCCTGACTCCCTGGCTGATTAGCTTCCTGCTCTCCTTGCCTGATGGCCCCAGCTCGGTGTTCACAGGCCCCGGCACTACCCGGAATCGTCTGTTTACTGGGCGGCCAGTCCACGTCTGCCTGGCTCTGGTCCATCCCCTGCCTCGGGCCTCAGGCGCACCTGGCACGGGGCAGGCCTGCTGGAGGCGAGCTGGCCAGGGCTGCCCGGCTCGCGGTGTGCTGCTTTCCCACGGCCACAGACTCCGCCGCATCCAGGCAGTCAGATGTTTATTGAGCACCAGCTGTGTGCAAAGCAGTGTTGGGCAAGAAAAGAATAAGCCCCAGATGTGGTTGATGGCGAGAAAAGTATATTTGGTCTCCATCCGCACTTTCTGGCACAGAGCTCCGAAAACCCTTGGAGTTTCAAAGTGATAAGAGCCATAATGGTGTCTTTGATATTCCTAACAGATCCCTTTCAGCCACATCAGAGTTTGTGTTAATGAGGTGACTTTTGGAAAATACCAGGGTGGGGGGTGGCTTCCAGGGGAACCAACCCTTGATTGGAGGGTCGGAACTTTCAGTCTCCAGCCCTTGTAGACCTCCCAGGAGGGAAGGGGGGCTGAAGGTTGAAATCAGTCGCCAGTGGCCAGTGATTTAATCAACCGTGCCTATGTAAAGAATTTTCCATAAAACCCCTGAAGGACAGGGTTTGGAGAGCTTCCAGGTTGGTGAGCACGTGGAGATCTGGGGCGAGTGATGTGCCCAGAGGTCATGGCAGGGTCACGCCCCTTCCCACATATTTTGCCCTGTGCATCTCTTCCAGCTGGCTGCTTCTGAGTTATATCCTTTTATAATCAACCAGTAATCTAGTAAGAAAATGTTTCTCTGAGTTTCTGAGAGCTGCTCTAGCAAATTAATTGAACCCAAGGAGGGGGTCATTGGAACCTCAGAAGCACGGGTGACAACCCGAACTTTCGGTTGGTGGCTGAAGGAGGGGACGGTCTTGTGGGGCTGCGTCCTTAACCGGTGGGATTTGACCGAGTCTCCAGGAAGAGAGTGTCAGAATTGAGCTGAAAGCAGGTGGGCTCAGAGAACCGCTTGGTGGTGTGGGGGGAAAATACAGGATGGAGTTGGTGTCCGAGGCAGACCAGGATTAAGGCACAGGGGTGAAGCGGCAAGGCGGAAGGGAAACCGTCCTCATGAAGAAACGCTGAGCGTGATCTAGTGGGTGCTGCGTCGTCTCCGAAGGGGAAGTGGGAGGGTCAAGAGGCCGGGAACCTCGGAGGACCCGAGACTGGGCAGGGGCAGAGGCAGGCCTCATCCAGGGAAAGTGCGAGCCCTGTGGCCGTAACAGAGCGCTGCCTTCACACATTACTGAGGATTCTAGCTTTTGGTCCCCCAAACGCTGGAGGGTTGGGACGTGCCGGCTGCGGCAGTGGGTCTCTACCCTGTTGCTAATCCCAGCCGCTGGAACCCCAGCCAGTCGCAAATTTCCAAGACGCGGGAGTGCTGGTCCTTCCCTGGGAACTCTTCTTCTCACCTTTCACTTGCTGTGAACCTGCTCCCTTTCCTACTCGGCCTGCCTGCTTGTTCCAGGGTGGGTGGTGAGCCCCTTTCCCACTTCAGATCCTTTTTTTTTTTTTCATATCTAAAAATGTTAATAAATGCATAGGCAGGGTACCCGCCTGAGAGCCTAGCGGTCTCATCTCGAGAGATGCCTCCCTGCCCGCTGCGGCATCACCGTGCCCTTGGCTCTCACAGGAGCGTCGCCCCTCGCGGCGGCCCTGGGTGAGCTCACTGGCTAGTCTGACTGCTCGTTGGGCTGTGAGCCCCATGAGGGCAGGTGCGGGGCTCCACCTCATGGCTGACACCCAGCAGATGTGTGTGGACAGGTGGACGGGTGGGTGGACAATGGATGAACAGCACCTTTTTCTTTTCCCCAGGTGGCTTCTGGCATAGCAGCTTAATTGACCGAAATCTCATTGATTATTTTGTTCCCTTCCTCCCCCTGGAATATAAACACCTAAAAATGTGCATCCGAGTCGAAATGCAGTCCCGAGGCTACGAAGTTGACGAGGACATTGTAAGCAGAGTGGCCGAGGAGATGACATTTTTCCCCAAAGAGGAGAGAGTTTTCTCTGACAAAGGCTGCAAAACTGTGTTCACCAAGTTAGATTATTACTACGATGACTGATGGTACCAGAGAAGCCGCTTCCCCCTGCTCTGGTCCCGGAAGAGGAGTAAAATGAATTATTCCGGTGTGACAGGACAGGCATCTTCCTGGGCGTTATTTTCATCCAGCAGGGCCTGCGGGCCGTGGGTGACACATCATAGATGGAAACAGCCCCAGAGCCTGCAGGAGCACGAGGAGCCGGCCCCCGGCTCGCCTGTGCCAGGTCTCATGGTTTTTTAAAAATCATGTTTTAATTTCAAGTGTTTCTGTTTCAAGGAAGGATGAATCAGTTTTACTGAAAATGTGATAATTTTATTTAAAATGCTTTTTAACAGTATGAAGAGACTTTTCAGACTCTTAAGTTGTCGGCTTTGTGTGTTTTTTTAAGTTCCTGTCATTACAACGTACACTGTGTTGTCTTCACTGCTAAAACGTCTGAGTCCTCGGCCTGTCTTCTGTAGGGTGGTGTCACTGTACTGGGGACGGAGGCTCTAGCAGCGAGCCCATCTGTCCCAGGATGACCATCGCAAGGGCGGTGAGTGTTTATAGAAGGGCAGGTGTGTAAGGGGACACACTCAGGCCCGTCACGGACAAAACCGAAATGTCCTCCCCAAGAGTTTTCATCACGGTAGCATTGTGAACTGTGGGAATGATCTTAGTAACGTCGTGAACAATTTGTTAGAAACAGAATTTCCTCGAAAGAAAAGCATCTGCAGCTTGTCACTGGCCGGTCAGTCAGCTCTGCAAAGGCCCTTCTCTGCTTTCCATTCCTAAATGAGCCGCACGCTCTGTACCAGGTTTTGCCATATTTTCTTAAAACCTTCCTCACTGATTACTAATTTTCATTATGTTTAATCAGAACTCCCCAAACCTCTAGGAAAGCTCAGCTGCCCCCCAGGATGCTGAGAACAGTGTTTTTATTTATTAATGCAAACAGCTACCATTTTACAATAAAATTATGTATGATTTGTAAGTACGTTTTTTTAAAATTTAATTTATTTTTTATTTTTGGCCACATTGGGTCTTTGTTGCTGCGTGCAGGCTTTCTCCAGTTGCAGCGAGCAGGGGCTACTCGTCGTTGCGGTGCGCAGGCTTCTCATTGCGGTGGGTTCTCTTTGTTGCAGAGCACGGGCTCTAGGCACGCGGGCTTCAGTAGTTGTGGCACTCGGGCTCAGAAGTGGTGGCTCGCCGGCTCTAGAGCGCAGGCTCAGTAGTTGGGGC
>NC_041226.1:87641799-87655160 GCF_002837175.3 Physeter macrocephalus
CGCAGGCTCAGTAGTTGTGGCGCACGGGCTTAGTTGCTTTGCAACACGTGGGATCTTCCCAGACCAGGGCTCGAACCTGCATCCCCTGCATTGGTAGGCAGATTCTTTTTTTTTTTTTTTTTTTTTTTTAAATAAATTTTATTTATTTATTTATTTATTTTTAAACATTCATGTGACTTGCTTTTGTTTTTAATTAAAAAATTTTTTTTTATTTTATACTTTTGGCTGTATTGGGTCTTCGTTGCAGTGCGCGGGCTTCTCGTTGCGGTGGCTTCTCTTGTTGCGGAACACAGACTCTAGGCATGCGGGCTTCAGTAGTTGCGGCACGCAGGCTCAGTAGTTGTGGCTTGAGGGCTCTAGAGCACAGGCTCAGTAGCTGTGGCGCATGGGCTTAGTTGCTCCGCGGCATGTGGGGGCTTCCCGGACCAGGTCTCGAACCCGTGTCCCCTGTGCTGGCAGGCGGATTCTTAACCACTGTGCCCCCAGGGAAGTCCCTAAGCTGTGAATTTAGACCTAACAGTGCAGCCCAGGCTGGAATGGAGGGGAGTGTGGCACAGACTCTGAGGGTCTTGGCAGCTCCGGCTCCTTGCTCAGCTGCCCGGGGTGTCACACTCCGTCAAGGGGGGCCCTGGAGCTCCCGACACTGAGCCGTGGAGTTGCATTCAAGTCTACAGACATAGCTCTCGCTGAGAAGCCAGGCAGGAGTACGGAGCAGTGTCGGAACCTAAACACGCCTGGTTTTGTGCAACACACCTATGTGCTTACAAGGGCTGCTGTGGGGTATGAGTGTCTGCACAGTGCTCGCAGGGGCAGTTTTTCGCAGGCACAGAAGACGGGTTGGACCCCTCTGCCTCATGGCTACCCACCCGCCCAGGCCCCCTAAGGCAGCACTGAACGTATTGAAGTGCTTGATGTTGACCTGAAGCTGGCCTGTTGTCACGGCCCTAGGAGTCACGGATCAGGGCTAACCATTCATCTGAAAATGGCAGCCCCAGCACCTGGGAGTCCCTAATTAGGGAACACTGGGGTCCCCTGACTCCCCTTGGAAAGTTCAGTCTTTGAGATGAGGCAGCATGGGGTGAAGTAGAAGCGACATCAGCCTGAGACCCAGACGGAGAAGGGCAGCCTCATGGGACGAACACCTCCAACCGGGAAATGACAGGAGTGGGTGACGTGATGGCGAAGAGGGTCTCAGCTTTCTAGAAAGGGCTCGCTCCATCCTCAGTCCTGGGAAGAGTTGGTGTTAACAAATCACTGTCAAAGATAAGAGCCCAGATTAAGCTGAAATCTGGTTAACATAACAAGGATTTCATTATTTACCACTTCGGGGCAGGCAAGACCAGGCAAGTAGGTGTCCTGGTCTGAGCTCCGTCTTGCTCAGGTTCAGAATGGCAGCCGTGAGTCACGTTTGAGTGCCTCAGTTTCCTTCCTACATTAATTTTAGGAGAATATATTTGTTAGGAAGACAACCAGCTCTTTCTGATGATATTTTCATCCATGAAAATTCGATGGAGTAGAACCCATCATCTAATCCAATTTAACTTTGTTTGGGGATAACAGCCTTTAAGGTAAATTTTTTTTTTAAGGTCTAATACTTTTCTTAAAAAAATTTATTTTATTTATTTTTGGCTGCGTCGGATCTTTAGTTCCAGCGTGCGGGCTTCTCTGATTGCGGCGCGCGGACTTAGTTGTCCCGCGGCATGTGGGATCTTAGTTCCCCAACTAAGGATCGAACCCACGTCCCCTGCACTAGAAGGTAGATTCTCCACCAGTGGACCACCAGGGAAGTCCTTAAGGTAAATACTGATTCTTCATGAGGTAAAGAATGCCAACCAGCGTGTCCAGGGTACGGTGAGCCTAAAGCCACCTGAGTTATCGAAGAGCCTTTATTCTAAGCTCAAACTTTCAGAGCTACCAAATAAACCAGAAAAAAAATCTGCAAGTGGCATCTCACATGATAAAATTTAGGCTTTGTTATTTGACATTCAGTAGGTCGATTTAAGTTTGTCTACATCTTACGTGGGGTGGGGAGACTGGGCCATGAGCAACTGTGGCCTTTTCAGGTTACAAATCAGTAACAGTAGTGCAAAGGTAGCCAACACGTGTTGAGTTTATTGCATCATAACAAAAGATCTTATCTCCTCCTGACCAGACACCCAAAAGGTGACAAAAGAAACAACTTAGCTCCAGCTTGAGCACACGTGCTAAAAATTTTAAGGCTCACCTTGGCTTTTTTTTTTTTTTTTTTTTCTTTTTGCCATACATGGGCCTCTCACTGTTGTGGCCTCTCCCGCTGCGGAGCACAGGCTCCGGACGTGCAGGCTCAGCGGCCATGGCTCACGGGCCCAGCGGCTCCGCGGCATGTGGGATCTTCCCAGACCGGGGCACGAACCCGCGTCCCCTACATCGGCAGGTGGACTCTCAACCACTGCGCCACCAGGGAAGCCCACCTTGGCATTTTTTAAAGACTAAGTGTGATCCTCTATAAGGCATTGCCACGTGGGAGGAACATTCATTCTGCCACGTCTTATATAGAAAAAAGCTGCATGTTCTCATTACATGTCTGCAGTTGCATTGCAACTACAAGATAGAACGATTCACACTGGCTGGAATGGAAGTCGTATTTCCCAGTGGCCAGGGCAGCCCAGCCTGACACTGCCATACAGGGTATCATTCTCAGATGACACCCAGGATCAGCCGCAACCTTAAGAGTATCTATCTGATAAAGGAATAGGCAACTATTCCTTCCCGTGTTTTAAAATGAGCAATGTCCCATATTTCTATTATCTAAGATTCAGAAGTAAGAACGTTATAAAAAATATACATATCCTTGAAAACTCGAGCACTTCTAGTGTCCAATACTTCCACTTTGGCAACGAGAACCTGCAAGCTGACCGTTCAGTCGGCACGTGTCATCCGTGGAGAATGACTCTGTCCTACGGATTTCAAATGGTTCTGTGCAGTCAAGTGAGAGACTGACCCACGTGTAAACTGTAACAGACAAACATTTCACCGTGGGAACCAAGGACTCAAAGCCAACAGTCGCGTTCTGATCCGACTCTAGGGATGATATGGCTGGGGGGGACATCTAGCCGTGGCTGAAGTTGAGGAGTAGAAGTGATACAAGGAAGGCTGCGATCAGTACCAAGTGAGAACTGGGAGAAGGAATTCCATGGCCAGGGCTGTCATCAGCAGCAAGGCCACGGGCAGACGGAGAGGTCCTGCCCGTCCTGCCTGGCTGCAGGGCCCTGGCGTGGAGCCCCCATGCCACACGCAGGCGGTTCCCCCAGCTGCGTGCTCGGCCTGCGGGCCCAGGTCCTCCCACACGACACTGTGCCTGAAGGTGCCACCGATTTTACCTGAAAATACTTCAAGTCAGTGAATGCGCTCTGTAAGGAAAAGGAACTAGAGCAGAAGAATGTTTCTGGCAGGTGAAAACCCAGTGCTGCCCGGATTGCAGCGGGGCCCTCGAACTCCTTCAGTTCAGCTTCTGAGGTGTGGGTACCTCTGGGTCACAAAGAGTCCTTGGTCTCACTCACACAGCTGTTTTCAAGGCACTTCTGTCCAGGTCAGTTAAGTGGTAGTGGCAGGGGAGGGGAGGGACTTCAAAAGTTCACCTTCAACCACAGTGAACAGCCGGGTTGCTGTCCTGTTGCGAAATGACAAGTACCCTTCACAGACGAGCATCATTTCAAAAATCAACCCTCAGAACGTTCCAGATCCCGCAAGTCCACAGGTGCAAATGTGCAAACCCTGAAGAGGTCTTCAAAGTGCTTGGAAAGGCCAGGCCCCGAGTCCCCTGGGCTCCCAGCCGCGTCTCACCCCATCTGGATAAGAGTTCAGTGAAAATCCAGCCGTGAATGCACAGTCTTGCAGCCCTTGTCTGAGTAGATTTTCTCGTCCTTAGGGAAAAACGTCATTTCCTCTGCCACTCTGGTGACGACATCTTCGTCGATGGCAGAACCGCGGGCCTTCATCTCCGCCCGCACGCACATCTTCACGTGGCTGTACTCCAGGGGCAGGAAGGGGATGAAGTAGTCGATGAGGTTTCTGTCTATCAGTCCGCTGTGCCACAGGCCACCTGGGAAACAAGGCACAGCTGGGTTTCTCGCCTGTTACTATCCCTGTCACCCGGCCAAGCTCGCTGCTCTTAACAGGGCCCAGCACATGCTTCACGTCTGTAGCCCTCAAGATTCTCTTTTTGTCAAGCCTGATGTTAAGGATCGGTTGGCTACCCCTGCCAGCTAGCTTCTAGAATAGAATGCCCTCCGAAAAAGTCCCTACTTCAACCAAGGCACGGAGGCGAGCACGTTCTGTGGTTCCGCGAAAGGCTTAAAGAGAGACACGGTGCCTGCGGGTAGGGTGAAGGGCTCCTCACCAGGGACACTCACTGTGTTTGTTATTGAAGACCCCAACAGACAGCACCGGCTCCAGGTCCTTCAGCTGGATGTCTTCCCTCTTTCTCCCTGCCCGCCAAAAGTCAAGGGCCGTCTTAGTTATGAGGTCCCCGCCTGCATTGCTGAGTGTGCCAAAGAAACAAAGATTAAAATCACACATTAAGACTTCTCTGTCTATGACGTATACACACTACTATACATAAAATAGATAAGAACCTACTGTATAGCACAGGAACTCTACTCAGTACTCTGTAACGACCTATATGGGAAAAGAATCTAAAAAAGAGTGGATACATGTATACATAAAACTGATTCACTTTGCTGTACAGCAGAAACTAACCCAACATTGTCAATCAACTATACTCCAATAAAAATTAATTAAAAATAAAAGGACCTCTCTCTCTAATCAGGAAACGTACCTGCTCTAAGTTTATTCTTTTTTTTTTTTTTCAGTTTCTATCAGGCTTTTTTTTTTTCTGATGTGGACCATTTTTAAAGTCTTTATTGAATTTGTTACAATACTGCTTCTGTTCTCTTATGTTTTGGTTTTTTGGCCGCGAGGCGTGTGGGATCTTAGCTCTCCGACCAGGGATCGAACCCGCACCCCCAGCATTGGAAGGCGAAGTCTTAAGCAGTGGACCGCCAGGGAGGTCCCTATACAGC
This sequence comes from Physeter macrocephalus, assembly GCF_002837175.3. Lineage (NCBI taxonomy): Eukaryota > Metazoa > Chordata > Mammalia > Artiodactyla > Physeteridae > Physeter > Physeter macrocephalus. The sequence continues at coordinate 87,646,860 of NC_041226.1, forward strand.
TTGTTTCAAAGTCAAATATATAAGCCAGTCTATATGTATTAAAGGGTTGTAATGACTTCTTACAAATGTCACATATCATCAGGAAACACTATGTGAGTTTTCTAATATGGAATCAGATTGTGATATTTCTCTAAGGTTTATTCTTAACCAAGGAATATTTACTAAGTGCTACTAGACAAAAAAAATAACACCTGCCCTCAGGAACTGAAAATCTTTTTCAGAACTTGGTGTGTCATGCTACAACTTTTTTTTTTTTTTTTTAAGTATATATTTATTTTTGGCTGCGTTGGGTCTTCGTTGCTGTGCGTGGGCTTCTCATTGCGGTGGCTTCTCTTGTTGCGGAGCGTGGGCTCTAGGCGCGCGGGCTTCAGTAGCTGTGGCTCGAAGGCTCTAGGGCGCAGGCTCAGTAGTTGTGGCGCACGGGCTTAGTTGCTCCGCGGCATGGGGGATCTTCCCGGACCAGGGCTCGAACCCGTGTCTCCTGCATTGGCAGGCGGATTCTTAACCACTGCGCCACCAGGGAAGCCCACTACAGCTTTTTATAACCCTCAGAGACAACATGTGCAAGTAATGAAATTACCTGTTATCTACTATTCATTCGTTTCCTGCCCCAGCTCTGTGCCATGCTGACACTAGCAACCCCAAAGTGAAAGAAGTCCGCAAGTCACTTTTGCCAGGCTGGCACTTTTGTCCCTGGGACCTGCTGAGGTTGCCAGGACCTCCTTCTAGCCCTGGCAGAATGAAGGGCTGTGTGCCCTCGGGGAAACACCTCCCACTGACCTGAGAAAGATGAAGATGGCCTTCCGGTAAGACACGCCATCAATCTGCTCGTAGTAATCTAGGAATGGCTTGATGGCATCAATGACCCCGGGGTGCAATTTATCCATCTCGTCAAATATGAACACGGAGCTCGCACATGCACTCACGTTACCCCGAATCCACCTCTGTAACTGGTCCTAGACCAACCATAAAAGAAGAAATAGGATGCAGGGACTCAAAAGATAGGCCCAGGGGAGCAGAGGCGCTCCAGTGTTCCTCATGCTTAGGAAGGTGAAAAATCAGAGCTCTCTGGGGTTTAACAAAGAAAAATCGCACCCTAACCTCCACTCGCTGGCTGAGAGCTTTTCCAGAACTTCATCTGTAAGAAGTGGAAACTGGCAGAGAGATAGGTGCTAGAGTGCAAATAAGTGTTTTCCTAACTCAAATGACGTGCCAAATGTGACTTTTTAAAGGTATCGGGGTCTAAGATACATGAATATTGATCATTTCACTGTTAACCAACCCGTAATTTGCATCTCCCTGTGGCTGGGAATCTCACGTTAATTTTACCAGACATACTGAGGAATAAGAAACTAGACTGAGACCGGCACAGCATCCCAAGACCAGTGCCTTTTACTGGTGCAGTGAACAAAGGTGCTGACCTAGATGACATTTCACGAAAAGCGTTTGTTCCTGTATTTCTAGGGATTTATGACAGAATTTGGTAAATAAGAAAATCATTCTCTCTTTTTGGTAGTCTTCCCTGTCTTACAGTTTATGGGGCAAATATCCACTTTCACTTTCTTGTTCAGTTTCTATTCCTTATTTCAGTCCCCACCTAACAGTAGGAACACTAACTTTCACAAGGAAGTCCATTTAAATGAGAGCCCTACTGGACGACTAAACATAGCAATGCCAAGAATGTGAAGGACGGGAGGAACAAAGGAAGTAAACGCTATTGAGGAGAAACAAAATCCTCTGGTCTCCGCTGCTAACTGCAGAGGCCCAGCTGAAGCTGCATCATAGGAGGAGGCTCAAATGAAGTCGTGTCCAAGCAAATCGTGTGACCTGCTCCACTTAACCAAGGGCTGTGATGGGGATACTGAACATACTCACTGCGCAGCACAGCTACCCTGCAGACTGGGAGTCACGAGATTTGGTTCCCAGTTTCTGATTTGCACAACAATTCTTAAGGAGCAAGTCGCCTTGCCGCTCTTGGCTCCATCTTTTAATGGAAATAACATCACCTACCCAGCTGTATTATTTTGGAATCAGCGAGGAAAAAAAGTTGCAGGAGAGCTCTGCAAACGGCAAAGGGTTACCGGGGTGGGGGAAGTGTGCCGGGGCCTGGGGCTACTGGAGTGCAAAGGAAAGAAGCAGAGGCCAGAGTCAGGGAGCAGGTCGCCCGGACGGGTCCAAGAGGCCAGGGGACGGGATAATAGAATTCCTTGCCTGGTACAGTTTTATGTGCTGCTCGTGAGGGAAGTGCAGGGTCGACACAAACAGGTGGACAAAGTTGCTCTTGAGACCTTTTGGGTGAAGATTTTCAGCCGCAATTTGGCTGACAAAATTCTTGCCCGTGCCAGCCCAGCCGTGTAAGGAAAGAGTCAGTGGTTTCTTGGGATTTTTGTTGTTCCTGAAGCCAGTCAGCGCCTTGAGAATCACCTCTGTGGCCAGATGCTGCCCAAAGAGCTTCTCCTCCAAATTCAGCTTGAGGGCTGCAGCAGCCAGCCCGGGAACAGAGAGAAAAATACACATTAAACGAGCACCAGAAAAGCAGCACTCTCCCCAGCTGGCCAAAGTGAGGGGCACAGGTTAGCAAGTGGTCCAGCAGGGTCTCTGCCAAACCCCGGGGTTAGCGCTGAGGCAGAACCACACGGGCTGCAGTCACACGACGCCACTTCCAAGGAAATGGACTAGAGAAGGACCCTAAATGTGTTCGTTCATCCAAGGACTGGCCCTCTCTTGACTCAGCTGCTTGCTACTTCCCCAGCCACCCCTACCGGCTTGTAAGAAAACCGAGGGCCAAATGTGGGCTTTCTGGGGCAGACGCTGCACATCTGAAAACTACTTAACAGGGGTGACATGGCGCCGAAGGGCTGCTGCTTTGAGTTTCTTCTTACTGTCATCCCAAGGAATCCAAACTTTTAGAAAGGAACTTGGGCAGAGACCCACGATCCGGATAATCTGTCTCCGAAGACACGGCTTCCGAGGCTGGAGTCCGGGCCGAGGCCCCACCCCTCCTCCTTCCCACCCCACCTCAGGGTAAGCGCGGGGTGCCGGGCGCTGACGCCCGCGGGGGACTCGCCCCCGCGCCCCTCGAGCCCCTCCGGGGCAGACCCGCCGTACCCGACACGTTGAGCGGCCGCCCTTCTCGGCAGCACTCGGCGAAGCGGCAGTACAGGTCCGTGTACGACAGGTAGCCGGTGAGGGCCGACGCGGCCCCGATGGCGATGCCCAAGCTGATAGGCTCGAACGCCGCCGCCACGTGGGCCGCCAGCAGCAGCCGCAGCGCCGCGGCGACCCAGAACAGCCCAGCCGGGTGCATCGCCCAGCTCGCAGCCAGCCACAGCCGCTGCTAGGGCCGCCCGGGCGGCCGAGCGTGGGGACGGACTTCCGGTCCGTGCGTCACCTCCGCCCGCAGGGCCCCCCCCTCCCCCCGGTGGGAAGGCCTTGTTGGCGAGGGGCGTGGCTCTGCGCCACCATCTTTGTGAGAGCCCCGGAAAGGGGTAGTGACTCTCTCAGCTTCCGGTGAAACGCACGGCTAGCTTTTACGGTTTCCTTTTCTTAAGAGCTTCTCACACTTTGCTTTCTCATCCCTCCCTTCACCTCCCCGGGAGCGTCGTGAGCGTTTCTCAAGTCTCCCCACGCCGCCTGCCTTCCTGAAACACCTGCAGAGTGCTCTGGGTGCCTGGCCCCAGGCTGAGCACTGGGGCTACAGCAAGGCAGACGTGCCCTGGTGTGCACAGCCAAACCCAGAAGCGCATTCTTTCATTGAGCATGCTACAAGGCAGGCCCCTTGCTGGATGCTGGGAGACAGCAGGGAAGGAGATGGGGTTGCCCGCCCCCGCCTCGAGCTTCTAGGCTCTGGGGGAGGCAGTCAGTGGGCAAGGGCCGATAGTGAGCGGTCAGAGAAGCACCGAGGCCGTGGAGCAGAGAACGCTCTCAGTCTGAACTGAGAATTAAAGGAGTTAGCCAAGCAAAAATTGAGGAGTAGGATGTTCTATGCAGAGAACAGAATATGCAGGATGTGCAGTTTGGGGAATTGAAAGTGTTTCACATGGTGGCGGCTGGTGAGAATGAGGATGGAGAGCTAGGCAGAGACTGGAAGGGGAGGGCCTCTGTTTGGGGGGCAATAGGGAGCCACGGAAGGTTTCACACAGGGAATGACATGGTCAGATCGAAGATCACGATGGCTGCTGGGTTTGTTCAGGTAACGCTGGCCCAGGCTTTGCCAAAGTTGGTTGAGTTCACTCATCAGCCAGTGAATCAACAAATATTTAACAAACACTGGCCGTGTCAGATCCAGTGCCGCATGCTGGCGATGAAGCAGGGCACAGGGGAATCCCCTGGCGGTCCAGGGTTAGGACTCGTCGCTTGCACTGCAGGGAGCATGGGTTCCGTCCCTGGTCAGGGTGCTAAGATCCTGCATGCCACAGCACAGCCAAAAACATTTTTTTTTAATAAATAAATAAATAAAGCAGGGCATAGGACAGGCACAGTCTCTGCCCTCACAGAGCCGTCAGTCTAGTGAGGGAGACAAATGGGCAAACGGACAGTTTATGACCAGCTCGGTCAGTGCTGTGATGTGGTATGCACAGAGGAGGCGCCTCACCCGATGGGCAGGTCGGGGAAGGCTCTCCTCCTCCATGTCTCAGTTTTGACCTGAAGCTTGGGTAAAAATTCCCCGAGGGGAATGGGGCAAGTGAAGAGGAGAGAGGTGAAGGTGGTGTGCGTGAGGGCTCCAGGCAGGGGGTAGTACGCACTGTGGCTGTGGTACGTAGGAGCTGGGCACACGGGGAGCCCCAGGTGCTCAGGCAGCTGGAATGTGAAGACAGGAGAGACTGGAATGGCAGCCAGGGCCCAAATCATCAAGGCCTTTTGCGCCATGCTTTATCCTGGGGCCAGAAGGGAGCCCCAGGAGGGCTTTGGGCAGTGATTGTTCAGACCACTCTGGCCCTGTATTGGGGTTGGAGAGGCCAACACTATGGCAGGGAGAGTGGGTCCAAGGCTGGGGCAGTATTCCAGGAGAGAAGACAGTGGCCTGAACTGGGGCGGGGGCAGCAGGAGGGAGGGAAAGGAATCTGAGAATGGGGTGGGGGTGGGAGGGGAGGAGCCGCTGTGGCTCGGGAGGTGAGGGGCCCAACGGGGAAGGAACAGGAGGAGGGAGGGGGTGGGGGGCTGACGAGGACTCTGATGAACTTCCATTGTTCAGCGCCAACCTTCTCATTTCTTGCAGGACATTGTATTTTGTGTTATCTTTAGAGTCATAAATACCAGTTACAGAGCTTTTGTAATTCCAGATCCAAACGCCATTGATTCCTTCCAGCACCATATAGAATCCTTAAAGACACAAACGTTTCCTTTCAAACACTGGTGGTCTAAACAGTCTCTCCTGGTACTTCCCTGGCGGTCCAGTGGTTAAAGACTTTGCCTTCCATTGCAGGGAGTGCGGGTTTGATCCCTGGTCGGGGAGCTAAGATCCCACATGCCTTGCGGCCAAAAAAACCGAAACACAAAACAGAAGCAATATTGTAACAAATTCATTAAAGACTTTAAAAATGGTCCACATCAAAAAAATCTTAAAAAAAATAAACAGTCTCTCCTGACTTGTGAGCCTCACACAGTTTGCTGAGAGAGTCAAAAGCGGTGACAGTCACAGTAAAAGGTCTTCCTGACCTCTTACTGTCTGCAGCGGGGTGGGCTCTATATGCATCAGCGCATTGGTATGCTCAACAACTTCAAGAGGAAGAGACTGTTGTGATCCCCACTTTACAGATAGGGAAACTGAGACCCAGAGAAGTGAGGTCACATGTCCAGAACCACTCAGCTAGGAAGAGAAGGAATGAACCAGTTTCTGTAACTCTGATGGTCTCAACCTCCTGCTCTCTGCACACTCCCCCCACCCCGTGTTGCAAATGCCCTGGAGGCCACGGAGCTGCTCCTCCATCTCTCACAGCTGCACCCCAGGGAATGCCCTGCACTTGAACAACTGCATGCCCGAGGCGGCCTCTGTCCCAGAGCCAGCCGGAAAACCGATTAGGTTCAACAGATAACGAGGGCCTGGCAGCCAGGCCACCTGCTCACAGCAGCCCTGGTGGAGAAAGCTTGTCAGGCGTCCCTGGAGAGGTGCTTTGAGCCCCAACTTTCTGGAGGTAGGGTGGCAGCCCTTGTGGTGGGCCTTACCGTGTCTTAAGCCGGCCACCTTCACCCTGGGGTATGTGAACACCTGGAGGTAGATGAAGAATTCCCAAGGACATGTGGGACGGATCACGGGAAGGATGCCAATCCTAGAAACTCAGCCTCTTTCTTTGCTTGCTTTCTCTCTTTCTCTCTTTCTTTCTTTCTTTCTTTCTTTCTAATTAAAGTATAGTTGACTTACAAGGTTTTTTTAGTTTCAGGTGTACAGCAAAGTGATTCAGTTTTTCAGATTTTTTTCATTATAGGTTATTACCAGGTATTGAATATGGTTCCCTGTGCTATACAGTGGAAACGTAGCCTCTTTCCTCTTTCCTCCCTGAGCAAGACCCCAGTGGCCCAGCTTCCTGCAGGTTCCTTTCTCACCTCCCCTGTCTTACCTCTGGCCTCCTGGAAAGAAGAAAAATCACTCAGTAATTTTCCCCAGTGGATACACGAAGTAAATGGAAAAAGAAAAGAGAGAGAACCCCATCCATCTCATTAATAGATAGGTTTTCCATAAAATCTTAATTCTTGGTTTAATAATTATTTATGAAACAAATGTAACCCATTTATGTTGGTTTGACTGACCGTGTACTAATACACAGCAATCCAAAAGAAATATTTTAACACTTAGAGCTTTGTGGTCACCAGAAAAAACTTTAATATGAAGTTTTAATTTGTAGTATATGCATACCTTTGTTGCAGAGAAATAAGGTAGAATGATTGATAAATGACTTCTAGGCAGAAAGTACACTTCATTAGGATGACATTTGATGGGGGAAGTGTGAGGTCAAGTACCGAAAACTGATTGTAAACATCTGACTTGTTCATGCATTTTATAAATGGATAATGGCAGGTAAGGCTGCTATGGCGTTCAGATTCCATTGAGCAGACCTAGAAGAACAAAGTAACAATGTTACCCTAAAAGGTCCATGCTTACAATAGACAGGAAATTGCTTCTTTTGCAACCACTTAAATTTATAATGAAAAGTTTCTATGTTAATCTAAAAACGTGCAGAGGGATGTGTGAGCAAAAACAAAACACACACAAAAAAGTGTGAGCCCCCTTACCCCAAAGCAGAGCCTGCCCAGTAAGCATTTATTCTTCAGCCTTCGCGTCCACACTCTGAATTTACTGTAAGTAGTTGACGCCTCTCTTCTTGATTCTCAGCTGCCGGGGAAGGACTTGTGTATTGACCTGGAGCTCAGTCCCCTGGCTGGACGGCCTCCTACCTCTCAGCTGCCGGGGAAGGACTCGTGTATTGACCTGAAGCTCAGTCCCCTGGCTAGACGGCCTCCTACCTCTTTGGTTGCCACGTCTTCCCTGTCACCCCCTCCGCAATCCTGAACGACCCCAAGTCTCCGTTCTTGACCCCCTCTCTCTCTGTCCTGTCTCCCTGAGTGAGAGGGCCCCTAATGACATTCTCTCTTCAGCCCCTGCACCTGGCTGCACATTGGACATCTCCACTTGGGTGTCGGCCAGACCTCTCAGCACCTGCACGGTCAAAGCAGAAGTCTGGACTGTTTTCTCCAAATGTGTTCCTCCCCCAAGGTCCCTATCTCAGGAAGTGGAACCATTCTCCACCAGCTGCTTAGCCCTAAACCTAGGGCTTGTCCTGTATTCTTTTTTCCCTCAGCCTCCACTTCTGACCCATCAACAGGTTGCCGGCCGCATCTCCAAAACACACTCAAGAACTCTTCAGCGGCCTTCCTTTCCTTGGCCACCCCCTAACCCAAGCCACCATCACCTGTCACATGGATGACCACAGCAGTCCCCAGGGAGTCCTCTGCATCCACCCTGGTCCTCCCTGATCCGTTCTCCCCACAACAGAGACAGGTGGTCTTTTCACAGCAGACTGGATCATGTGGGTCTTGCTTTGAACTTGTCAATGGCTCCTAAAGCCCTTAGGAAAAAAATCTACCCTTTTCACTCTGACCTCAAAGCCCTATGTGCTGTGCTCCTGCCTTCCTCTTAGACCTTTTCCCATCCTATTCTCCTGCCTCGACTCCTTTTTTTTTTGTAATTGAAGTATAGTTGATTTACAATGTTGCATTAGTTTTTAGGTGTACAGCAAAGTGATTCAGATATAGATAAAGATATAATTTTTCATAATCTTTTCCATTATAGGTTATTACAAGATA
>NC_041226.1:87656431-87657600 GCF_002837175.3 Physeter macrocephalus
ATGTCTGTGAGTCTATTTCTGTTTTGTAAATAAGTTCATTTTGTAACATTTTTTTTTAGATTCCACACATACGGGATATCATATGGCATTTGTCTTTCTCTGTTTGACTTACTTCACTTAGTATGATCATCTCTAGGTCCAACCACGTTGCTGCAAATGGCATTATTCCATTCTTTTTTAAGGCTGAGTAGTAGTCCATTGTATATATGTACCACATCTTCTTCATCCATTCATCTGTCACTGGACATTTAGATTGCTTCCATCTCTGCCTGAACTCTTGCTAAGAATGTTCAGACCTCAGCTTGAAGCCCACCCAACCTATCTAAAGTAGCCCTTCTTCCTCCCACCCGGTTACCTACTCCTTTGTCATCCTGTTTGTTTCCCTGTCTATTGTCCATCTCTCCTGCTGGCCTGAGAGCTTCAGGAGGAGTGGGGCCTTGTCTACTGTGTTCAGTATCTCTAATTCCTAGAACTGTGCCACATACACAGCAGGCACTCCATAAATATGCATTTAATGTTCAAGTATAGAACATTCTCCAGGAGGGTGGGCTTTGATCTGGGGGCCAGGGATGCAGCAATGGACTGTATGTTCTCACCCCCCAAATTCATATGCTGAAGCCTAACTCCTGATGTGATGGTATTAGGAGGTGGGGCCTTTGGGAGGTGATTAGGTGTGAGGGTGGAGTCCTTTACACTAAGACCTTAATAACATGAAAAATTGGGTGTGGGCTATATGGAAACTGTCTGTACTATCTTTGCAAATTTTCTATAAATCTAAAACCATTCTCAAATAAAAGGTTTCTTTTGTTAAAAAAGGCAGTTTTGTATGTGCTACTATCTGACCTTCGGTGATACTGTAAAAACCATAATCATGTAAACTTTACTTCCTCTAAACTGAAATTGGTTTGTGAAAGTGTATAAACTGCACTTGATGGACAGAAATGCTCAAATGGTTGAACGCAGTGGATGTGAAATGGGCAAATTATTCTATATCCATGAAAATAAATATTAAGTGTTAAAACACTCTTTTACCGATTATCTATCATATGTGTCTGCAACAAAAGTAGAAATACACACTGAAATTTTAAAGTGTATGAGGGTTTCTCTGAACATTATGCTAAGTGACGTAAGCCAGTCCCAAAGACAAATACTGATGACTCCATTCATAT
>NC_041226.1:87664914-87672846 GCF_002837175.3 Physeter macrocephalus
AATACAGTTCCCTGTGCTATACAGTAGGTCCTTGTTGTTTATTTTATATACAGTAGTGTGTATATGTTAATCCCAAACTCCTAATGTACCCCTCCCTCCCCCTTCTTTCCCCTTTGGTAACCATATGTTTGTTTTCTATGTCTGTGAGTCTATTTCTGTTTTGTAAATAAGTTCATTTTGTAACATTTTTTTTTAGATTCCACACATACGTGATATCATATGGCATTTGTCTTTCTCTGTTTGACTTACTTCACTTAGTATGATCATCTCTAGGTCCAACCACGTTGCTGCAAATGGCATTATTCCATTCTTTTTTAAGGCTGAGTAGTAGTCCATTGTATATATGTACCACATCTTCTTCATCCATTCATCTGTCACTGGACATTTAGATTGCTTCCATCTCTGCCTGAACTCTTGCTAAGAATGTTCAGACCTCAGCTTGAAGCCCACCCAACCTATCTAAAGTAGCCCTTCTTCCTCCCACCCGGTTACCTACTCCTTTGTCATCCTGTTTGTTTCCCTGTCTATTGTCCATCTCTCCTGCTGGCCTGAGAGCTTCAGGAGGAGTGGGGCCTTGTCTACTGTGTTCAGTATCTCTAATTCCTAGAACTGTGCCACATACACAGCAGGCACTCCATAAATATGCATTTAATGTTCAAGTATAGAACATTCTCCAGGAGGGTGGGCTTTGATCTGGGGGCCAGGGATGCAGCAATGGACTGTATGTTCTCACCCCCCAAATTCATATGCTGAAGCCTAACTCCTGATGTGATGGTATTAGGAGGTGGGGCCTTTGGGAGGTGATTAGGTGTGAGGGTGGAGTCCTTTACACTAAGACCTTAATAACATGAAAAATTGGGTGTGGGCTATATGGAAACTGTCTGTACTATCTTTGCAAATTTTCTATAAATCTAAAACCATTCTCAAATAAAAGGTTTCTTTTGTTAAAAAAGGCAGTTTTGTATGTGCTACTATCTGACCTTCGGTGATACTGTAAAAACCATAATCATGTAAACTTTACTTCCTCTAAACTGAAATTGGTTTGTGAAAGTGTATAAACTGCACTTGATGGACAGAAATGCTCAAATGGTTGAACGCAGTGGATGTGAAATGGGCAAATTATTCTATATCCATGAAAATAAATATTAAGTGTTAAAACACTCTTTTACCGATTATCTATCATATGTGTCTGCAACAAAAGTAGAAATACACACTGAAATTTTAAAGTGTATGAGGGTTTCTCTGAACATTATGCTAAGTGACGTAAGCCAGTCCCAAAGACAAATACTGATGACTCCATTCATATGAGCTCCCTAGAGTAGCCGAATTACACAGACAGACAGCAGAATGCTGGTTGCCAGGGGCTGGGGGAGGGGCCATGGGGAGTTAATGTTTACTGGGTGTAGAGTTTCAATTTTGCAAGCTGAAAAGGGTTTTGGATATTGGAGGTACAACGATGTGAATGTACTTAACACTACTGAACTATACACTTAAAAATGGTTAAGATGGCAAGTTTTAGGTGTACTTTACCGCAACTGAAACCTTTCTTAAAATTTTAAGTTCCGGGACTTCCCTGGTGGCGCAGTGGTTAAGAATCCGCCTGCCAATGCAGTGGACAGGGGTTCGAGCCCTGGTCCGGGAAGATCCCACATGCCGCGGAGCAACTAAGCCCGTGCGCCACAACTACTGAAGCCCGGGCTCCCTAGAGCCTGCGCCCTGCAACTACTGAAGCCCGTGCGCTCTAGGGCACGCAAGCCACAACTACTGAGCCTGCGTGCTGCAGCTACTGAAACCCGCGCACCTAGAGCCCGTGCTCCGCAACAAGAGAAGCCACCGCAATGAGAAGCCCGCGCACCTCAACGAAGAGTAGCCCCCGCTCGCCACAACTAGAGAAAGCCCGCACGCAGCAACGAAGACCCAACGCAACTAAAAATTAAAAAAAAAAAATTAACTTCCTCTGAGTCTAACCCTCTGAATATTGAAAATTTTCTTCTTGCTTGAGTCATCCTTGTAATAATCATTAAGTCACAATTGCCAACATAGCATGAATATGAATGTTTTAAATTTTTTGATAAGTAATCAGTACATCAGTGGCGGGGTCCTTGGTTGAAGGGGGCTTCATTGATACCTGCAGGTTCAATTTCTTGTCTGGTATCAGAGATGGGGTGGCCGAAAGCTGGCTCTTCCTTCTGTACAGTGAGAGAAGGGCAGGTTGAGAAACAGAGGCAGATCAATTTTAGGAGAGAGTACAGTGGAAGTTGAGGATCTAGAAATTGATTCCCTTTCCATTATTCATGCTTAGCACTCCTTGGAAAGTCTGTGGTACCCAGGGTATGCATCCTGCAGTCTGGGGCTCCTACCCTACTTATGCCCTTTGATGTCTTGTGACAGGGCCTGTGTTTGGTCCAGGTTTGCATTAATCAGCCCACAAAGCTGCCTGACCCCCGGCCGCCAGGTCTCCCGAGCTGGCCCCCCAGTGCAGAGTCTCCAGTGTGTCCCCACCGTCCTCAGTTCTGCCTGCCCTCCTTGGTCAGATAACCTTCAAAATCTATAGCTCTCACATCCCCCTAGATTGCCTGATTATCTAAAATAGCGGATTCCCACTGTTCCTTCTGGAGGTGGCTCCTCTTTCCTGCTGAGATCCAGCAAGGCTGGGGTGAGGCTGAAGGGAGGATGGGGAGGAGCCTCAGGCTGGGGGGGAGCGGGGCATGCAGAGCTTTGCTCTGTGGGGCAGGCACAGCTGTGGAGCCATTTCTGAGGGTCTGGAGTTCCAGCGCTGCCAAGTCCTCAGATGCCCCCAGTACCCTCTGCGCAACTGTCCTCATCCCACTTTTTCTCTAGCAAAGACCGGGAAAAATGGAATCAAACCACGCTGTGGTTTAGCATCCATAGAATCCATGTCTGCACTTAACTCTCCAGAGGTCCTGGCCCTTTGGATGCTGTAGGAGATTTTTCCAGACGATTCTTCACAGAAAGGCCTGGGAGTCTCTGAGGCAAGATGTTGACATTTGCAACTGCTTTCGACTTTCCAGTTTCGTTAGGACTCAGCCCTATCCTGGTGCTGGCGGTGGAGGGGGTCTTGGTCTCAGCTTCTCAGGGTCCTGGAGCTCTTCCCCTCGGGGGGCATGTGGTCCCGAGGGGAGTCTGGGTGACACTTGCTTCTCTGTCTTGTCACTGCGGGCTCTGGGGCTCCCCTCTCCTGGAAGATGGAGATCGGGGAAGGAGGTGCCTCCTGCAGCGTCCTCTATGTGGCTTCAGTAATCAAGTCCAAATCCCTGCATTTCCCTGAGCTTCTGCGGCCTGTCTCCCCCTCTCTGTTACCAGCTGTTTTATCAGATGAGGTTCTTTGCTTCCAAACAACAGACTGACACTGACTGGCTTGGGCTTCTCCAGGGCTTCTTAGAAGAACCCAGGGTGGCCCGTGGAAATGTACAAAATGCTGAGCGACCCCGACTTGGGAGAGAGGATCCCAGAGGTGGGGTGTGGAGGCCTCAGTGGGTGGAGCTCTGGGGCCCTGCTGCTCTGGCACTGCCCTCGGAGAGAGAAGCTGATGGGCCCAACCTGGGTCGGGTATCTTGACCTTGTATCAACCAGCCATGGGCACGGGTGTTGTGCCTGGGTACCCCCCCCCCCAGTTTGCGCTATTGTACGTACTCAAATGACATTTTGTTTCCTTGAAAATGTGACTATTTCCTGATTTGTCATTTGGTCACTTATCTTGAAATTGGCCACTGGAATTTATGGAGGGTGGGAAGGTGATCACAAGAGCAGAGGGCCCCAAAACCCCTCACAAAGAGCTCTCTGGACAACCCAAACATGTCTGAGCCCCAGGAGTGGATATAAATGGGTCCCCGCAGGTGCCCCCCAACTACGTAATGATCCTGACACTGCATTGTGCCCCATTCCCCCTCTTTTAAGAAAGTTTTAAAGAGTGTAAAACAACTTATATATTTCCAGTGTCAGTGAGTATCTTAAGATAAAAACTAGTTCATTTAGCACATCTTAAGAGAAATTGCCTTTGAATGGGAACTTCCAGTACTCTGAGGTCTGCAAGACGTACCTAGAAAATTTGCTGCTGCGGAAAATGAGGAAATCGGATTGGGAGGCGGGTGGCGGAGAGCCTGTGGTTTATCTTTTTTATTAATTGCTGTGATACTGTCCTTCAAGCAGCTGAGGGAGTTTCATATTTTCTTTAGACAACATTAGGAGCTGAAGCTCTCTTTGGACAAGTTTGATGCTGCATGAATTCTGCCATTTTGCTAACACTGATTTGGCTACTGGGTGACCACTCCGTTAGAACTATTAACTCCATTCATATTAATTTTTCTTATAAATCTTACAAAAGGGAGTGCTTCTGGGTATTTATATCCACATTTTGTTTTCGAAAATTGTCCAAGCCCATGGTAGCTGCCATCTTGCATCCCTGTCCCCGGAAGGCTGGTCACCCCACCTCCCACCCATCCTCTTGTCCCTACATTATCCCCTTCCCCTTTACTCTTTCTATCATTTCTCTCTTGGAACATCACCTACAGTGTTTAAATTGTTAATAAAAAACATTCAAAACCACCAACTTGACTCCTTAAGGCCGTCGTAACTTGAAAGAGCAACCAGGAAAGCCTTGGAAGGGAGCTGCAGATAGGGCTCTGCCCTTTGGCTCGAGGTGGGCAGAGATTTTCAGGACCAGAGACAGCGCCCCCTGGTCCACACCTGTTTCCGGGGAAGTTTCAGAGTTGACTGTAAGTAGAGCTGTGACCACGCTGATAGAATGGGAAACTGCTCAAGGCTGCAGAGACCTACTCGCACCGAGGGAAGCACTAGAGGGTACTGGTGAGCTGCTGGTCTGAGGACTCAGAGACATGGGTTCAAATCCTGCTCTCACTACCTCTGTGACCTCCAGAAAAAAATGACAACAGGAGTCCAAACCCCTAGATTATATAAAAAACCAACTGTCGGACTTCCCTGGTGGTGCAGTGGTTAAGAATCCGCCTACCAATGCAGGGGACACGGGTTCAGTCCCTGGTCCCGGAAGATCCCACGTGCCGCGGAGCAACTAAGGCCGTGCGCCACAACTACTGAGCCTGCGCTCTAGAGCCCACGTGCCACAACTACTGAAGCCCGTGCGCCTAGAGCCTGTGCTCCGCAAGAAGCCACTGCAATGAGAAGCCCGCACACCACAACAAAGAGTAGCCCCCCTCTCACCGCAACTAGAGAAAGCCCGCGCACAGCAACAAAGACCCAACACAGCCAAAAATAAATAAATAAGTAAAAATAAAAAGCCAACTGTCAGCCCGAAGACCTGTTCTCATCTAAGTCTTATCAGTGTCTATTTTATGCAGAGGGGCTCTGCTGGGGCACATGGTATTTGGTGTTCTTCTTGTTATCGTTTATACAGGGATACACACTTTATTTCTATGAAATCCTAATGGCTATAGAATATTACATATGCCTTCAAACAGCTTTACTGAGGTAAGTTTGACATACAACAAAATGCACACATTTAAAGTGTACAGGGCTTCCCTGGTGGCGCAGTGGTTAGGAATCCGCCTGCCGATGCAGGGCACACGGGTTCGAGCCCCGGTCCAGGAAGATCCCACATGCCGCGGAGCAGCTAAGCCCGTGCGCCACAACTACTGAGCCTGCGCTCTAGAGCCCGCGAGCCACAGCTACTGAGCCCGCGCGCCTAGAGCCCGTGCTCCGCAACGAGAGAAGCCACCGCAACGAGAAGCCCGCGCAGCACAACGAAGAGTAGCCCCCGCTCGCCGCAACTAGAGAAAGCCCGCGCGAGGCAACGAAGACCCAACCCGGCCATCAATTAATTAATTAATTAATTAATAAAAAAGAAAAGTGTACGATTTGTTAAGTTTTGACAGATTTATACGCTCACGAAAGTATCCTCACCATCAGGGTAGTGAACATAGCCATCACCCCCGGAAGGTTCCTCTTGCCATCTTGTAATTCTCACCTCTCCCCTGACGCCCCCTCCCCTGTCAATCGACCACAGATTTGCTTTCTATCTCTGCAGATTCGGACACTTTTTATAGACTATCATGTGTTTTTAAAATAACATTATTACGCATTGTTTTGTTTATTAAGTGCTTTGCTAAGGATCAGGTTCCGGGTGCATTAGAGTCATAATCTCATTGAATTCTAAGGCAACCCTGGGAAGTGGCAGTCTTCATTTTACAGGTGACTATCCAGAGAGGTTAAACTGTGCCCGAGGAACTTGTCACGTGAGTAGAAAGTGGTGGAGCCAGGGTGGGCACTCGGGCCCTTCGGAGGCCCCACCTGAGCTCTCCCCCCACTGACCTGCCTCTCTCTCCTCCAACAGGCAGGAAACAAACTGCCTGGGTTCAAATTCTGCCTCTGCTGTGACCATGCATATGACCCTGGGCAGGTTACTCACGCTCTCTAGGCCCTGCTTCCTCCTTTGTAGACTGGCCCTAATGATAGTCCCTGCCTTATAAGGTTGCCCTGAGGGTCACTTGACGAGATGAGTGTAGGGGCACCTTAGCGGAGGGCTCAGGGAAGACAGGTGAGTAGACATGTGGTCACGGTGTGGGAGGTGAGTGCAGTGAGACGGACATGCAGGACACGTTGGGAACCTAGGAGGTAGGAAGGGGGCAGTTGGTATGGGATGCGAGACTTCTGGAAAGTTCTCTCCTTGAACTCCCGGATGACCTTTGTCTGTTCTACTTGTGTTGGAAATGCTCTCCTCCATCTTCTAGCAGTCCAAGGCTTCCTCTGTGTCAGGCACTGTATCTGTCCACCTGGGGATTTACAATGAGTAAGATAGACTTGGTGCCGTCCAACAGGGCGCCCATCTGGCCTGGGGTGGCGCTTGGGGAGGGGTCTCAGCAATTACCATCCAATGTAATCAGAGCTGGGGGTGGGCAGGGTAATATTCTTCCATTTCCCTTTTACAATCCCTCCAAGTTCTACCAACATCACCTGAGACTGACCAGCTGCCCCATGGAGAATTCTTCGTAAATGCAATATTGTTGGAAAACACCCCAAGGTGTTGTTACTGTTGTTGAAAAACCTCCTGAAGAAGTTTCCTGTTCTATGCACTTTTACACACCACTCAGGTCTCTCACTGTTGTTCCCTAAACAAATGTCACCTCCAGCCCCCAAGTCAATCACAAATGGATGGCCAGGAGCTGGGCTCAGGAATGACTGAATGGCTTCTCTGAGGAACGTGTTTAACCCAAAGCTGGCTTCTTTTCCCCCCTGGGACCTAGCCACCCTCTTTGACCTCCCACTGGGCGTGGGCTCAGGGCTGCCAACCCACTTCACAGGCAAAACACAAAGGGGAAAGAAATCTTCCTCCCAGATGGATCATACACCCAAGGTTGGAGAAGGCAGTTAACTCCTTGCATCCATAGGGACTGTGGGTTTCAAGCTAAAGAAAACACCAGGGACTTCCCTGGTGGTCCAGTGGCTAAGACTCCATGCTTCCAATGCAGGGGACCCGGGTTCGATCCCTGGTCAGGGAACTACATCCCACATGCCTCAACTAAAAAATTCCCGCCTACCTCAACTAAAAGATCCTGCATGCAGCAAAGAAGATCCTGCGTGCTGCAACCAAGACCTGGCACAGCCAAATAAATAAATATTAAAAAAGAAATTTTTAAAAATAAATGTTAAAAAAAGAAAACACCAGAACTGGATTAAGCAGCAAAAGGAACTGGGTTATCAGACCTGGGGGGACGGGGGGGGAGTGTCTCACAGTGCCCACGTGCAAGTGCCCGCGGGCACTTGAGGAAGGACTTGAGTCAGGTCCAGAGTGCCTGCCTCTCTCCCTCCTTCTCTCTCATCACCTCCCCTGTGTGGACCTGCTCCATTCTTCTCTGCACAGCACCTGGCTTTATGTGTCTGGGTCCAGACACCCACAGAGACCAAGTACTCACTCTTTTTTTTCTCCCTGCTGGCTCT
>NC_041226.1:87673346-87703192 GCF_002837175.3 Physeter macrocephalus
TTATCAGTTGTTAAAACTCCTGGTTCTGGAAAAAAAACAAAAAAACAAAAACAACTCCTGGTTCTGTTTCAGTGACGCTTCAATAGCCTGAAGCACTTTCCGGAGATGTTTTGCAGAGTTTAAACACCCGCCTCGGGCGCCCGACCACCAGATCTACTGAAACCTACCGGACGGTGACTATGACATTTTCTGACCCTCGTGACTTCAATCACCTAAAGCTTGGACGCGGTTGACCTCTGCCCCAATTCTATGCTGAAGTCTCCTCTGCTCAAGCCCCTCTATGCATATGCATATACCCTCAGCTTCAAACTTCCCCACTTTTGCTGTTAACAGACACCGCTTTGGGAAAGGTCCCCGGTGTTCGCCTTACTTGCTGCAAGTAATAGATCCTTCCTTCTCCCCAACTTTGGCTTCGGGTGTCTTTTGGATCAACTCCCACCAGGAGGCGAACCCAGTTTTCAGGTAACAAGACTGACACTGCTGTCCCTCTGGGCAGGTCCAAGTTTGGAGTGGGCACCGGAAACTGATTTTTCTCTCTTCCCCATTTCCCCAGCTTGCCCCTGCAAGCAGGAGCAAAAGCCGTGTTGGCAAAACTAAAGGGGTAAGATCCCTGCCTCTACCGAGGACCCACCCCAGACCTGGGGAAGGGGGCCAAGGGGAGGGGAGGACACAACAGGGAGAGGATTTTGAAGCAAGGGATTCAAAGGGATCACAAGCTGTGGATGCTTTCTTCTCTCGAAGAGCTGGCTCTTTGGGGAAGTTCCTGTAATCAACGATGAAACCATTTGCCTGGGAGTCTCCTGGAAAAGTAAAGTGATACTAAAAAAGACAGTAGATCACTGTGCTAGTTAGTTTCCTACAGTTGCTGTAACAAATTAACACACATTTAGTGGCATAAAACAACATACATCTGTTCTCTCACAGGTCTGGAGGCCAGAAGTCCAAAATCAATTTCGGTGGGCTAAAGTCGAGGTATCCACAAGGCTGGCTCCGGGGGAGAATTTGTCTCCTTGTCTTGTCCAGCTCCTAGAGGCCACCTGCGTTTTCTGGTGCACCTTCCTTTTCACCTTCAAGGCTAGCAGTGTAGCATCTTCTCTCCTCTCTGACTTCTGCTGTCTTCACATCTTTTCTCCCGCTACTTCTACCGCCTCTCTCTTAGGAGGACCCTTCTGATTCAACTGCATTCACAGAGAATCCAGGATAATCTCTCCATTTTAAGACATTTACTTAGTCCTTGCAAAGGCCATTTGCCATGTTCTGTAACATATTCACAGGCTCTGGAGATTGGGATGTAGACATCTTTGGGGGCAGGGGGAGGAGAGGCACTTATTCAGCAAAGTCACATCAGTGTAGGTCTGGCGGTGGCCCAAGTGTCCAGGCTGAATGTGGGGACAGATAGCTTGGTTCTCACACCCCGACCCTCAGGGCGGTGGCCACACATCAGTGACTCTCTGCCACCTGTGGAGGTCCTGCCAGGCTCCTGGCTTTGTTGCACGGCCTGAAGACAGGCACTGCCATGCAACCCCCACTTGACAGATTGAGGAAACTGATTAGAAAGTGTTTAAGGATTTGCCAGGGAGGGGTGGGGCGGGGCCAGGGGCCCGATCGGGACACCCCCAACCCCACCCCCGCTCTCTGCTTCTCCCAGCATCTGGGGCAGAAGTTGCGGCTGCTGGGAGGTGGGCGGGTGCCGAGTGCAGACAAGCCTCCCGCGTGCTCTCCCCGCCCCTCCCTGCCCTCGGAGACGGAGCCACGCGCCCGAGCTCGCAGCCGCTCGCTGTCTTTCCCGGAGCTGCCGCCGCCGCCGCCACCGCCGAGATGCCTCCCCCCGGCCTGGAGCTGATGAGCGGCCGGGTGCTCCCTGCCTTCCTGCTCTGCAGCACGCTGCTGGTCATCAAGATGTACGTGGTGGCCATCATCACGGGCCAAGTGAGGCTCCGGAAGAAGGTACGTGCCGCCCTCGGGGACCCCAGCCCCGCGTGCGCTCCCCTCTCCCGCCGCCGGGAAGGTTGGGGACGGGACCCTTGGCCCAGATGTCTTCGGGGCCAGGTGCCTCTCCCAGCCCTTCGGGATGGCTTCTCTGCGGCCCTCGGTTTCAGCGGGGCCCGCACCTCCTTTCCCTCTGTTTCAAGAGCGTTTACCATTTGCTGTGCCACCAGGTGAGTTCTCGGCCCAGCAAGACTCCACGAGTCCCCCTGAGCTCTGCCGGCGGCTCAGAGAGAAGCAGGTCCCAGAGGGTGGAGCGAGGCAGCATTCAGCCTCCTTCCGACCTGGCGGCTTCCCGCACCGGAGAGCTGATGTTTGGGTGGGGTGGGAACCGGCAAAACAGGAGCCCAGAGAAGCCTTTCAGTGGAAATTCCCAACTCGCCCGGCAAGGTCGCTCCCAAACCCACCGCGGCCTCCCTCCAGGGGCCAGGTCTCGGCCAGGCTGCGCTGAAGTTCTCGGGGAGGAATTTCCCCCACCGATCCGCCAATCCGAGTCCCGGAGCCAAAACAGCAATAGAGACGCCAAGATCTGAGCCGGTGGGGGCGGGTGGACCTGTTCCAGGGCGGCCGCCAGCCCGCGGGGCAGCCAGAGGCAGCAAAGCGGCAGCAGCCGTCCTGTTAGACACAGAGAAGCCCAGGGGTACCGCTGATCATCCCCCCAGGTGTTTCAGAGGGACCGTGCCCCTGTGTCCAGCTCCAAGGCAAGGCAAGGCCGGCCCCCGCACCGTGCCGTGCCGGGGGTGGGCTCTGGGGAGAGGGAAGGAGCTCAGCAGCAGGACCGAAGGCCGGGCAGCTCCCCAGGTGAAAGGACTCCCGGAGCAGAGGCACACGGATCACGCTGACTTCTCCCTGCCCTGGCCCATCCTGAGATGCAAGACACAGGCACCAAGCGGGGACGGCCGCGTTCACCCCCTGAGTCCTTCCGTGGAGCCTTTAATCCCCGTCACCCCCCCGGGGGGTGGGAGTCGGGGTGGGGGCGTATTCAGCTTGTCATCCAGCTGAGGAGCTCAGAGAGGAGACATCTCTTGTGAAGGCCACACAGCAGGGTTTGAGCCCAGGTGCCCAGCTCCGGAGCCCACACCCTGCCATGGCGGGGGATGGGGTTCTCACCAGGGCCGTGCAGGGCCCGGAGCTTTCCTTTTAATGTGAATTAGGGAAGGAAGAGGCAACCCTGTTGGGGAGCCCGTCTGCCGGGTCGGTAGGGAGAGGCAGGAGGAAACCTCCCCTTGGGCTGTCTCGGTTCTCCCCGCTCTACGAATTTCCCTCTCGTTCAGTCAGTCAGGGAGGAGCTGACGGGGAGGTGACGGATGCCGGCTCTGGCTCTCCACCCATTAGCCTCGGGACCATGGGCAAGTCTGAGGGCTTGATTTCCTCATTTGTAAGCTGAGGATGGTCACGGCAGTGCCAGGAGAATACAGCGCCCGGCCCGGAGCAAATGCCTCGCCAGTGTTAGTGTTCATTACTTATTAACAATTGGAATCAACATGACAGGCCATAGGTGTCCTGGTGGGAGTGCATCCCGAGGCCTGGCCCCGGCCCCAGCTAGAGGCGCTGCTTATGCTTCCGACGCTGGGGCTTTATCTGCACTGCCGCTGGCTCCTGGCCAGGCCAACTTGTATTCATGCTGTCTTCAGGGGTGAGCAAGCCCACGGACTGTGGACACCCAAGACAGCTGTCCACTGAATGCCGAGGCCCTGTGAAAGGTGTCACAGGCCCACGGACTCTGCAGGGCCATCAGAATTGGTGATTCCATGACTTAAGGGCCAGCAAAGAAGAATTCTGGGCGTTGGGGAATCCTGATCGTGACAAGCGTTGCATTCACCTCTGGGCTGAAGCAGGGGCAGACCCACCAGGCAGGACAAAGAAAACCCCGGCACTTGGGAACAGATATCTCAAGGGCTCATGAACCAGAAGCAGCAGGATCTGCAGTTTAGAAAACGTGCTGCAGGGCTTCGCTGGTGGCGCAGTGGTTGGGAGTCCGCCTGCCGATGCGGGGGACACGGGTTCGTGCCCCGGTGCGGGAAGATCCCACGTGCCGCGGAGCGGCTGGGCCCGTGAGCCGTGGCCGCTGAGCCTGCGCGTCCGGAGCCTGTGCCCGGCAACGGGAGAGGCCACGACAGTGAGAGGCCCGCGTACCGCAAAAAAAAAAAAAGAAAACATGCTACAGAGATTCAGGTTTGCTGTGGGGTTGGTGGGGCTGGCTGGATGCCCGCAGGGGACAGTGGAGCAAGAGCCACGGGTGTGACCTTCAATGACCTGAGTGTGACCTCAAGTCCCTGTTTTGCACTGACAATTCACCGAGCGAGCGCCGTCCTGGCGCTGTGCTGGGGCGTCTCCACTTCTCTCCCTTGCTCTCCTTGTGGTAGATAAACCTCATTTGATCTGGAATTCACAGATGAGGAAGCTGAGACCCAGGGAAGTTCAGAAACCTGCAGTTAGTCCGTGTGGAGCTGAGTTTCTCACCGGGACCCGTCAAGACCCCCTCATTGCTCTTAGTTCAAAGTTTAAATTCTTAGGGTCCTGCCTCCAGGAACCCTGCTGACCCCTGCAACTTTATCTTGGAACTCTGTCCCTTGCTGTCTATGCTTCAGCCATGCTGGTTTTTCAGTCTTCATACATGCTCTTCTTCTGACCCCAGGTCCTCTGCACATGCTGTTCCGTATGCTATTGCTATAACCCTCCCTTCTTCTGGTTAATGTTGATGCATCCTTCAAGCCTCAGCTTTACTGTCACTGCCTCAGAGAAGCCTTCTCTGATCCCCAGCCTTGGTTGGGTCTCCTGTGAACATTCTCAAAGCAAACCCAGTCTTCTGTTTCTTTTTATTTTCTTTCTTTTTTTTTTTTTTTTTTTTTTTTTTGCGGTACACGGGCCTCTCACTGCCGTGGCCTCTCCCGCCACGGAGCACCGGCTCCGGACGCACAGGCCCAGCGGCCATGGCTCACGGGCCCAGCCGCTCTGCAGCATGTGGGATCCTCCCGGACCAGGGCATGAACCCGTGTACCCTGCATTGGCAGGTGGACTCTCAACTACTGCGCCACCAGGGAAGCCCCAGTCTTCTGTTTCTTAACACTCACCACCTGGTTCGTTGGCAATTCCCTCATTACACTGTGAGCTTCACAAGAGCAGAGATAGGAGGGCCTTTTTCTTAGTCTTTTCAGGCTGCTATACAACAAAATAAGTGCTAATCTCATTCAAGAGGGCCGCCACCCTTATGACCTAACTGCCTCCTTAAAGGCACCACACTGGGGGTTAGGCTTCAACACAGGAAATTTGCAGGGACACAAACATTTAGTCCGTAGCAGCCTTGCTCACGGTGAGTCCCCAGCACTTCGTACACAGTAAGAGTTCATGGATGCTGGTGAATGGACACGTATGTGCCTGCATCGCCGCGGACCTAGTCGACTGGGCCGTCCATCTCATGAACAGTAATTCTCAGCTGATTTATTCCAGGCTTTTGCCAACCCCGAGGACGCTCAGAGACACGGAGGCCTCCAGTATTGCCGGAGCGACCCGGATGTGGAACGTTGTCTCAGGCAAGTACCACTGGCCCTCAGCCTGATCACGGCCTGTCCTTTCGGGCCCTCTTCTGAACACGGGGGCTTGGAGGATGCCCAGGGGGCCTAGGTCTTCTGCCTCCCAGATCCTCCTAGACTGTTTTCATTTATTCATTAATTTAATTTCTAGCTACTCGTGGAAAAGTAATATGTGCTCGTGGCTCAGGATGACAAAGTTAGAAAAGGATATTCAGTGCAATTTCAGTCTCTCTCCCACCTCTGACCTGCAGGTCCGGCCCAGATCTGCTCACCAGGGGCCAGTGCTGTTACCAATGTCTTAGGCATCTTCTCCGAGACACTTTTCCTGCATTTACAACACACACGCTGTGCTTTTTCCTTTTTACCCCCAAAGGATCACTCTTTACCCACTGATTTATACTGTCCTTTTTTCACATAACAGAAATTGTTTCATATCAGCCCATAGAGGGGCCTCGTTCGTTACATCGGCACTGTAGTATTTACATCATTTCTCTATTAAATAGGTGGTCTGTAGCTGATCCAACCACTTACCCTCCGATGGCGTTTAGGCTGCTCTAAGTCTTTCTGTGCTACAAACAGAGTACATCAAAACCTCTTTCGTTTTCCTTTGTGCGGCAGGGTGAGCAAAACTGCAGGTTGCAATCAAATGGTAAGAAATACTGGCATATGGTACACAAATCTAGTCCCACACCTGGTGTGTGAGACGTGTCTCCGACCCTGCCAACTTGCCAACTCTGTATCCACTTTTGGGTGGATCCTTGCCGACGTGATGGGTGAAAATGTTCATCACATTTCAGTTTTACTTTGCATTTCTTTTCTTTGTTTTTTTTTTTTTTTTGGCTGTGCTGTGCAGCTTATGGGATTTTAGTTCCCTCACCAGGGATCGAACTCAGGCCCTCAGCAGTGAGAGCACGGAGTCCAAACCACTGGACCGCCAGGGAATTCCCTACTTTGCATTTCTGAGTGAAGCTGAACATTTTTTCCTATGCTTAGCACCCCCCAGTCAATCAAAAGCAATTTTTCTTATTATGAAACTCAGAACTATTCATTGCAAACAATTTGGTTAATATTGAAAAATGCATAGAGTAAAAAGGGGGAACCACTCACAATTCTAGTCACTGTTAACGTGTTCATCTATCTCCTCTTTGTCGTCTGTCTAAATATTTTTCATAACACTAGGTGTGCATTGTACACCCAACTGGGCGTTCTGATTTTTTTTCAGTTAATTATTGCGTGAGCACTTTCCATGTCAGTAAATACTACTCGAAAAGTGATTCTTAAAAAAGGGATGCAGAGGGAGTTCCCTGGCGGTGCAGTGGTTGGGACTCGGCACTTTCACTGACGTGGCCCAGGTTCAATCCCTGGTCAGGGAACTGAGATCCACAAGCCACATGTGGGGCCAGAAAGAAGGAAAGAAAGAAAGAAAGAAAGAGAGAGAGAGTGAAAGAGGGAGGGAGGGAGAGGGAGAGAGAGAGAAAGAAAGAGAGAGAGAAAAAGAAAGAAAGAAAGGAAGAAGAAAGAAAGGAAGGAAGGGGCTTCCCTGGTGGCGCAGTGGTTGAGAGTCCGCCTGCCAATGCAGGGGACGCGGGTTCGAGCCCCGGTCCGGGAAGATCCCACATATCCCACATGCCGCGGAGCGGCTGGGCCCGTGAGCCATGGCCGCTGAGCCTGCGCGTCCGGAGCCTGTGCTCCGCAATGGGAGGGGCCACAACAGTGAGAGGTCCGCATACCGCAAAAAAAAAAAAAAAGAAAGGAAGGAAGGAAGGCTGTGTAAAATTCCATCAGAGACTAAATGTTAATTTCACGTAGCCAGTCTCGGTGGTGGGTGTTTTGGCAGTTTCCTCTCTGCTGTTTTACACCAATGGGCTGGAGAACCAGGAGGAGGCACTCCCAGGGGATGGGGGTCGTCAGCAGGAGTGGGACGGGTGTGGGAAGGATGGGTAGCTGGACAGGAGTGAGACAGACACAAGCCCTCACCTAGTTCTTGTCACATTCCCATGAATCCCCGGCAGAAATGGGTGGGACCAAGTAGTATAAATAATAGAGATTCTTTTTTTGTTCTTGGCCATTGAAAATAACATGTACTTGTGGTTTTTAAAAATTACAGAAATGTGTAATGTACAAAGTGAAATTCATTGCTATTTCATCCTTTCTAATGTAACTACAGTATATATTCCTTCATACGAGGTCCATCCGTCCATCCATCTATCCGTTCATTCAACATTTAACGAGCACTGACTATGTGCTAGCTACTGGGCTAAGCACTCGTTGTACTTTGGTGAACAAAAGCCTCACCCATACATGAATCCATACTGGTGACCCTCATGGCATCTGGTTGCCATGGCTCTCCTGGGCAGTGGGAAAGGATGTGATGAGTAGCACGGGCAGCCGGTTGCCAAACCAGCTCAGAGCAGCCACCCCAGAGGAGTGTTTGGCTTCTCCCAAGGGGTGAGAGGTCTGTGTACCAAAACTGGTGTTACTTGTGGCACAGGGGTGGTTACATAGGGTCGTGAACGCTTTGTTTTTATTGGCTGCAACCATGCCAGGGAGAGACCACACACCCGTGTGGTGCCACGATGTCTCCACCCACCCAATACAATTTTCATTTCTGAACAAAAGGACACATCTACAGTGCTGATACTCAAATAGCTGAGATTCAATTCAGCACTTTTTTTTTTTTTTTGGCTGTACCACATAACTTATGGGATCTTAGTTCCCCAACTAGGAATCAAACCCGGGCCCCCCCAGCAGTGAAAACACCCCAGTCTTAACCACTGGACCACCAGGGAATTCCCCAATTCAACTTTTCTTTTATTTTTAAAATTAATTAATTAATTATTTTATTTATTTATTATTATTATTATTTGGCTGCGGTGGGTCCTCGTTGCTGCGCGCGGGCTTTCTCTAGTTGCGGCGAGCGGGGGCTACTCTTTGTTGCTGTGCACGGGCTTCTCATTGCGGTGGCTTGTCTTGTTGTGGGGCATGGGCTCTAGGCACACGGGCTCAGTAGTTGTGGCTCCCAGGCTCTAGAGCACAGGCTCAGTAGTTGTGGTACATGGGCTTAGCTGCTCCGCGGCATGTGAGATCTTCCCGGACCAGGGCTCCAACCTGTGTCCCTTGCATTGGCAGGCGGATTCTATCTATCTATTTATTTATTTTTGGCTGCGTTGGGTCTTCATTGCTGCACACAGGCTTTCTCTAGTTGCGGCGAGCGGGGGCTACTCTTTGTTGCTGTGCACGGGCTTCTCATTGCGGTGGCTTCTCTTGTTGTGGAGCATGGGCTCTAGGCACACGGGCTCAGTAGTTGTGGCTCCCAGGCTCTAGAGCACAGGCTCAGTAGTTGTGGTACATGGGCTTAGCTGCTCCGCGGCATGTGAGATCTTCCCGGACCAGGGCTCCAACCTGTGTCCCTTGCATTGGCAGGCGGATTCTATCTATCTATTTATTTATTTTTGGCTGCGTTGGGTCTTCATTGCTGCACACAGGCTTTCTCTAGTTGCGGCGAGCGGGGGCTACTCTTTGTTGCTGTGCACGGGCTTCTCATTGCGGTGGCTTCTCTTGTGACCCAATTTCATTCCTTTTTATGGCTGAGTAATATTCCATTGTATAGATGTACCACATCTTCTTTATCCATTCGTCTGTCGATGGGCATTTAGGTTGCTTCCACGACCTGGCTATCATACATAGTGCCCAATTCAGCACTTTTTGAGCACCTCTTAGCTAATAATGTCTTATATTCATTCGGTGAGTGTTATTGGTGACCTTCCATGTACTGTTATTCACTGGGGCTCACTCTGCCAGACCTGGGGGTTCCTGGGGCCCCAGGACTCCTCCTGACTTTACATAACATCATGGAACCTCGAGGGTGCAGAGAATCACACATCCTGCCATCTGCTACCGGAGAACTGGCTGGAACCTGACGGGAGATGCCCTGGAAGCAAAAGTGAGTTAAATATTAGACCAGAGGTTTTAGTGCAACCAGGGCCGCCTTCTGCACAAACAGGAAAGCACTTTGGTCTCAGTTCTTGGAGCACAGATCTGCCTTGCAGATTAGCACAGGCTGGAGCCCAAATGTGAACCCAGCTCTGGGAGAGGTCAGGAACCAGGTTTCAAGGAAAATGATGAAACCCAGGACGTCCTTTTAGTGATACCTATCGAAGTCTCCCAGCAATGTATGTTTGGGCCAGATTCTGAGTTTATGTGAATGCAACTTCGGTGGGGCCGGCGGAGGTGTGTGTCTCTGAGTGGTCCCGAGGAAGGAAGACAAACACTTGACCCAAACTTTGGGATATTTCTGATTATCTGGAGTGTGGTGTGGAGACTTAATCTGAGGGAACTGGTTTGTCAGGAGATTGGGTCACAAAATCTCAGCCCTAGAAGTCCTTTAAGACCCCATCCAAACACATTATTTTGTGGATGGTGAACAGAGGTCCAGAGACAGAGACTTGCCTGAGGCCAGGGGTCTAACGAGCACCCTTGGGGTTATAAATAAAATGTTTATTAATTTGGCCTGGGCATCTGAGGGCGCTGGGAGTCTGGCAAAACCAAGAGCTGAAATTAGCTTTAACAGTCATGTCCAGGACAGGGCTGGTGGTGATGGTGGCGATGACAAAGAAGATGGCAGCTAAATTGGGGCAAAGCTACTCAGTGCCAGGCAGTGTTCTAAGCACTTTATAGGAACCAACACACTCTGCCTCCCAATAGGCTTCCAAGGGCGGCACTAGCATCTATAGAGGAAGAAGCGGGTTTGCCAAGGCCACATCGCTCGTGACGGCTAAGCTGCCATTGAGCCCAGGCCATCTGACATGGGCTCTGCTCTCCTTTCAAGAACGCGGTTTAACTCTATTTTATAACCTGCCTTTAAAACTAAGCAGGCTTCACCTCATATCAAACCTGAATTCAAGGAAATCACCCGTGCAGATGGAGAGCCTGGTGAGGGAAGAGGAGAGAGCTAGCGGGGCTGCGAGCAGCTGTCCCTGCCCAGGAGGCCTGGGCGGAACTGTAGGGCTCCCTCCGCGGTCCTGTCACCCGATGCAGTAAAATGCAGCCGGTGTTGCACTGTCTGTGGACGGGAGAGGCAGGCCTAATGCTGCAGGAAGCCATGCAAGTCCAGTCTAGAGGGAATTTGCTCTGAGTGGCTTTTACCTTAAGAAACTGGTTATTAGTGGAATGACACATTTTGCCCAAGCATCTCTCTGGTACGTGACTCCCTCCATGTCTCTCGATTCAGATCCTGGGGTAAGGGTGGGGGGGAGGAGAGGAATGAGTTTTCTTGGCATCATGCCTGTCCTTGGCACCACTTGTGGCTTCGTGGGGGCCCCATTGCAGTTTTCAATGTACTGGGGGTGGGGACTGGGCACGTCAGGGGCTGAGGGGCTTTCTCAGCTCCCAGCCACCTCTCCTCCCTCAAAGGTGACCTCTGAATCCCCTAGTCCCAGTTGCTGGAGCCAGGAGGTAGAGCTGCCCCTCCCATCTTTACTCCTCCTCTCTGCCTGGTGTCTCCCGACTTCTTTCCCTCACCTGTGCTTTGGGGTTTGGCCAACGATCCTCTTAACAGCTTTCTAAAAAGTGACTCACTCTTAGAATGTAAATACATACTTTAAGGAGAAGTGTCTCATTGAATGGGTTTCACGTGCTAGTTACGCTTTTCCTGAATCTTTCCGAGAAATATACAACATGACAAAAGTACGCCCAGCTGGCACCATCTCATGAGTCAACCTGTGGGAGGAAGACCACATTCTAGGACACACTGACTTCACGTCAAATAGGTTTTCCAAGGTGTCTGCCTCATAGCATGTTAGGGGATGTTGGTGTACACAGCTTTATCTCCATAGCATGGGGTGATTTTAGAGCAACAGTTGCTGCCTCTTCCCCGGTAAGGTAAGGGACTTGCTCGATTGAGGAACTGAAATGGCCCCAGTCCTCAGGTTCCCCCTCTTCATCTCTGTAGCCAAGATCCGGCCAGGGCCTGCTTCTCTCACTTGGGTATCCAGCAGTATTTCCCCCAGCTGGTGAGACCTGCCCTGCCGTAGACTTGCTTTCCCTGGGGCTGCGTCCCAAGGTCAAGCTTTGGGAATAAAGGAGAAGGAAGACTCACGTTGGCTCCAGGATATGGGGACAGAGACACCAACTGCTGTGTCCTGAGTTTGACCTAAGATCCAGGCCCTGCTGGGTTTATGGGAGCTTTCGTACACTCGGATTGAATTCCAGACCCCTTACCCTGCTTCATGAGGCCCCTCTCCCCCTCTTATCGTGTCTCACTCCCTCTTATGTGCCACACTCCGGCCACATGGGTCATCTTTCTGAGCCTTGAACGCGCAATGCTCGTTCGCACCTCAGGGCCTTTGCACATGCCCATCCTTCTCCCTGGAGAGTTCTTCCCCTGCACAGATGACCCCTCATCATTCAGGCTTCAGTACAACGTCTCCTTCCCTGACTACACCCACCCTAGTCATGCCACAGAGACCCCTGCAGCCCTGGGTTGCTGAGTGCTCCTCCTCTCTGCCCTGCCCAGTTCCTAGCATCCACATACCCTGGCCCTTGCCTGAGGTCCTTGCAAGTGGCAGGGAAGAGGAGGACTCTGCGGCAGGTCCCCACACAGGGGCTGCTGGGCTGGGCTTGGCCCGTTGGTGCAGCATTGGTGAAATGCACTCCAGCTGGAAGGCTTGGAGAAGGGGCTTCGGTTCTAGAAGCGTCCCCGTGCCTCACACATGTGGCCTGTCCTTGGGGGAGGTCACGGCCCAGGCATCGCGTTCCTGTTTATTTGCGCCTCCAACGTGCCATCTCTGGCTTTGGCCATTTGCTCAGTGTCTAATTTATGGGACTTGACCTCCCCACCGTCCACAGAGGAAGCTGCCCGTTAGTAGGAGTCATGGAAAATGTGAACCAACTCTTAGCAGAAGTGGATGAGTTTTCTCTGTTGGTCATTTTTTTACGGCGGGGTTATACACAGCCGCCCCTCCCCCCCACCACCACGTATACTCACACACTTGATTATTTTCAACAAAGAACGAAGCAGGACAGCGCGGATGAAACAGAGCTTCGCTGCCGTCTGGCGATTGGCTGGCTCCAGCGAGTGCAACTTGTTATTATCCCTGAGAGGAGGAAGGGTTTGCTTAGATTTAGGGGCAGAATAAGACAGAGCCAGGCGTGGATTTCAGACGCATGTTCTTAGCCCATCGTGCTGGGGAGGGCCCAGGGACCTGCATTTGGAGGGAGGACGGCATCAGAAAAGCCCTGCCTTGGTGGTGAAAAGCACGGGCTGGGGAACTTCCTGGTGGTCTAGTGGTTAGGATTTGGCGCTCTCACTACGGTGGCCCGGGTTCAATTCCTGGTCAGGGAACTGAGATCCTGCAAGCCGCGTGGCGTGGCCAAAATTTAAAAAAATAAATAAAAGAGCAGGGACTGGAGGCAGACCTAGGCTCCACCCCAGCTCTCACTCAACCCCACTGAGCCCCACTTTTCCTGCCTGGTGTCCAAGGCCAGAGGGGAAGATAGGGGAGACCACGGCAGGGGCTGCGTCTCGGCGAGCCCTGGGGTTGGTAAGAAAACCAACCAGCAGCGCTTCGTGGCTCCCGGCCTGCTAACAGGGCTTCGCTTTCTGAGCTGCTCACAGGCACAAGCTTGGAGTCACCGTCGCCCCTGCCTCTGGGGTACCTCCTTGTCTTGGCCATGGTTGGCGTTGAGTCTGGCACCCCCAAGATGGTCCCCAGGGGTATGGGGCCTTTCGGGGCGGAGGGTCTCAGCTTCCAGAACATTCTCCTGGAATGCTGACCCCTGGCTGACTGCAGCCCCTTGCCTTCCCAGAGCCCACCGGAATGACATGGAGACCATCTACCCCTTCCTGTTCCTGGGCTTCGTCTACTCCTTCTTGGGGCCTGACCCCTTCGTTGCCTGGATGCACTTCCTGGTCGTCTTCCTGGGCCGCATGGTGCACACCGTGGCCTACCTGGGGAAGCTGCGGGCGCCCACCCGCTCTCTGGCCTACACCCTGGCCCAGCTCCCCTGCGCCTCCATGGCCCTGCAGATCGTCTGGGAAGCAGCTCGCCACCTGTGACCAGCCGCTGACGCTTCCTCGGCCGCCAGACCCCTGGCCACGAGCCACCGGGAGACCAGGTGCCCCTTTGAGATTGTGATAGGCCCCGGGGCCTGGTTTCCCGGCAACCAGCTGGATTCCTGGATGAAGCCACCGATTGGAACTGTTTAGAGACCGGTTGCCACGACTGAGAGAAGATCCTTCCACTTAAAGAACAGAGCATGAAAAATATCCCTCCCTGTTCCTCCCCAAGTCTGGGAAGGGCGAGCAGAGACTCAGTTCAGGTTTCTGAACCTAATGACCCTCTGAATCCAGGGCTGTAATAAATAAGGACTTCTCACCTCCACCCCAGAGACTCTGATTTAGCTGGTCTAGAGGGGAGCCTGGGCGTCTGCATTTTTAGAAAGTTCCTGTGAGCCCCAGCAACGTCCGGGCCTGGGGACCCACTGCCAGTTCCCTCTAGGGGAGGACCCAGGACCCGCAGGGTGGGAGTTTCTCTCACGGTGGGAGAAGGGTTGTGCTCCGCTGTGCCCTGTTGACACTTCCCTGGGCCACATTCCTTTGCTGGATCCTTCTCTCTCTGGCACAGGTGCCGATGGGAAGGGCCCACAGTAAGGTCGGCCTTCTCTTCCCGAGGCTTTAGTTAACTCCGAAGGGTTGTCACTCAAGGACAATGGGCTTTGAAGGACCAACCGCTAAAAGGAAATTTTGACTCCTTCGGTGTTTGTGAGGCTTGAAAACCACAAATGTACGCCCCTGCGGGGACTCGTGTGTCTCTCCTGGGCTCCTGCTCTAAGAGCCTGTGGCTTTAGTCATTAATGAAGGGTCTGTCCAGCTCGGCCCCTTGCCTGCTGCTTCCTGGCATCCACCGCCGCCCAGGCTGGCTGGGGATCCGGCTCGCCGGACACTTTTGCGGGTCTGTGTCTGGGGCGATACTGACAAGACACAGTCTCTGGCAAACACGCAGACCCACCCAGACGAGGGTGGTGAATCATGCAGAAAGCAAGCAGGCTGCTGGGAAACACCCTCCCGCCTCCTGCCGTGGGCCAGTAAGATGGTCAGTCAACCCCATTTTTACAGATGAGGAAACCGAGGCTCCAGGTGGACTCCCTGCGGTGTGGCTTCAGCTCTGAACCCCGCCTGTCTGGCTCCCCAGAACTGCTCTAACCGTTGTGAAGTCTTGCCTTTTCCCCAACCCCCTCCCCGGCGCAGCCCCTTTCCTCCAGGATCTAGGGAAGCCCCCCTGGCACCTGGGCATGGCCTCCTCTCACAGCCCTGCAGCCCCTGAGCTGCTGCCCCCCGCGGACTGATGGGTCTGCCTAGTGGGGGCCTCACTGGGGACCCAGGGTGCCCCAGGCCTCACTAGAAACCCGAGTCGGCCCCCCTGCCCGGCCGAGCTGGGAGGTGGGATGGGTCACATTGCTTCCTGGTGGTGAGATGAGCCTCTGTTCTGGGGCTGCAGCTGCACATCTGGAAACAGAAAGCGCACGTCCCTGTGTTCAGTACCTGCTGCTTGCTAAGCATCGGCTGAGCGTGGCGTTTACAGTTTTTTTTCCCCTTGATCCTCCGTCCCAGGAAGGAGGTATTTCTGCCCTTTGATGAGGAAAGTAAGGCTCAGGTAGGAGCTGTAACTTGTCCAACATCCCTGAGCTGGGATGTGGTAAAAGAGGAGCAGACCCAGTATGTGTGCTTGTATTTTAATATTTTCCCTTCTGGGGAAAGAGGGACTGAGAGGGCAAAGTGCCCAGCTCAGACCCGGGGGAGGAGGGCCTCCGATACCCACAGGCACCATGTGACCCTGGGACCGATGGAGGGGGCAGCTCCTCAGAACCGCAGAGACAGCAGCCCCTTGTGCACTGGCCCATCATTCACTCCCTGCCCCGTCCCCTGGGACCCCTCAGGTACTGAGCCACAGCAGGGTGGGGGGCACGGCAGGACATCAGACGGTGACAGCTCCCAAGTGCTCAGTGCCCTGATGTGGGGGTGGACAGCGGAGGCACAGGGAGGGCCTCTAACCCCTGCTGGGGAGGGGCTTCCTAGGGGAGGTGACAGCTCGCCTGCCATGGGGTAAGTCAGACCACTTTTGGGGGGGTGTCCAATCAAGACGAGGAAAGACGAGCAGAGCTCAGCCCCCTGGGGTCTTGTGCCTGGGAAGTGGAGGGGGCGCGTGTGGGAGAGAGTGGGGGAAGGGCGGTGGGCGGAAAGGGCTCATTCAAGGCCTTGGGGCCTTGTCGGGTGGGTTCAGAGCCAGGGTGAGGACACGGGGGTGAAGGGTTAGTGGCCTGGGTCTGGGTCCTAAGAGGATTTCCGAGGAGCCGTGTGGAGGGCAGCACGGGCAGGTTGATAGCTGGGCAGCGGCTCTTGTTCCCCAGCGGACACGGGCAGTGCCCAGCTGCCCCTCCGGGTTCTGGAGGGGCCGGGGAGAGGCAGGCGCAGCCTGACGGCGGGGAGGGGCAGCCGGCGGGAGCCGGGCGGTCTTTCCAGGGTGGGCCTGGACCCCTCCAGGATGGGGAAAGGCTGGGGGCGGCTTCCCGGAGCAGCTGTCCCTGTGGCTGAACCACAGCGCCCCTTTCTTGGGCAGCGGGCGAGGTGAGCGCAGCAGGTGGGACGGTGCAGGTGGGCTGGCCTGGCCAGGAGCCCTGCCCCCACCCCGCCCCAGGCCATCCTGGGCGCCGGCGAGTTGACCTCAGGCACCGGTGAATTCCTCTGACTTCGCCTGGATCGCACCCCATCCGGATGTGGGCCCCCTCTTGGGCTGCCTCCTCCTGACCCTGGGCTGGGGGTGGTGCGAAGTGTGGGCAGTGCTGGGGGGCAGGGCAGCGCTGACCTGCAGCCTGGGGGCTCCGGAACCACAGCCCTGGGGGGAGGCGAGGACCTTGGGGCCCAGCCCAGGCCTGGGAAACCGGAGCTGCCCCTGACTGGGGCCTGGTGGCTGGGGGTATCTTCTCCTGGTCTCTGAGTGAGCAGGAAAACCCAGAGCCAGCCTGGGGTGTCACACAGACCCCAGGGTCAGGGCCCTGGTCTGCGAGTTAGGGGCCCTCTCCTCAAAATGTTGCCAATTTGGTCTAATGCTATAGAACCTTTCGCCCCCACCGGGGTACACACACTTCTTTTTTTTTTTTTTAATAAATTTTATTTATTTATGGCTGCGTTGGGTCTTCGTTGCTACACGCGGGCTTTCTCTAGTTGCAGCGAGTGGGAGCTACTCTTTGTTGTCGTGCGCGGGCTTCTCATTGCGGTGGCTTCTCTTTTTGTGAAGCACGGGCTCTAGGTGCGTGGGCTTCAGTAGTTGTGGCACGTGGGCTCAGTAGTTGTGGTTCGCGGGCTCTAGAGCGCAGGCTCAGTGGTTGTGGCGCACGGGCTTCGTTGCTCCGCGGCACGTGGGATCTTCCCGGCCCAGGGCTCGAACCCCTGTCCGCTGCATTGGCAGGTGGATTCTTAACCACTGCGCCACCAGGGAAGCCCTGAGTACACACACTTCCAAGGAGGAAACCCAAGACAGGTGATGGCTGGTGTGCCCTATCCACCTGGGCTCCCCAGTCTCCTCTGAGGGCCCCTCTGGGGAACGAACCACTGGGGCTCCCTCGTTTAATGGGTTCCTTGGCTGCAGGTTTCCAAGAGCCTCCAGGCTCTTGGTACGTGACAGACTTGGAGGAACAGGCAAAGATGAGAGGACAAAGGGGCCTGGTTTTAGTCCTGGAGGCGGGGACAGAACCTGGGGACCCCCTTAATTCCCACAGAATTAAGGGGTCCTGGGGTTTCTGTGTGTGTCCCCGGGAGGCCATTGGCCTCAGGAATGGGCTTCCAGGCTGGCTAGGGCGGAAAGACGGACCCCTTCTTATTCCAGGTGGGCTGGGCCTTGGGCAGTCACAGAAGAGGGGTGTCTGTCCGGGTGGCTGGGAATCCAGGCAGGATTCCCTGGGGAGGCATCCTTTGAGTTGGAAGCTGAAAGGTGGATGAGATTTTAAACTGTAAATTACAGGTACTCACAAGTAATGGTCACTATCAGAGCTTTAGAAACTACAGAAAAGCTCTAAGAAGAACATTAAAACTTCCTGTATTCTCACCACGCAGTTGTTGTCCTGGTCACGCTCCGGGTCATTGCAACAGCTCCCAACTGGATACCTGCATCCACCATCCACCCTTGGCCCCCACCGTCCACTCCCCGCCCAGGGCCAGAGGCTTCTGTGTGCCAGTCCTCCGGTGGCTTCCCCGTACCCAGAGGAGGCTGGCAAGGCCCCGTGCCATCTTCCCACACCATCTTCCTGCCACCTTCTTCACTGCCCATCTCTCCCTCTAGAATGTGCACTCCAGGGGGACAGGGGTTTGGGTCTGGGTTATTCTTGCCGTGCCCGTGTCCCCAGGTCTTGGAAGAGCACCTGGCTTCTAAGGCGTTTCTATTAAGTGAATGAATGATGTGTAAAATGAATGTGTGTGTATGTATGTGTGTGTGTGTGTGTGTGTGTGTGTGTATACACATAGTGTAGAGATAGGGATTCTGAACTGTTTCTATCCAGGATGGAATTCCACAACAAAAAATATGGATCGAGGGTTTTTGGCTTTGGGGAGATGTCATCGGTGTGTCACAGACGTGGGCGGCATCTGTGCTCAGGGGCTCACAGCCTGGCCTTTTTATCATCGCTTGAGATTTTCCCTAAGAATACATCTGCACTTCCTCCCAGGGCTTTCGATGGTCAATATCATGACTTTTAACAGCTCCCTGGCACTCCATCATCCTGGATTCCCTCATCATTTATTTAATCTGCCCTTATTGTTGGATAATTCATTTTCCGGGCTGCATCAGCATAAGCAATGCTTTCATGGGCACCTTTGTACATAAATCTCAGGGCAGATCTATTACTTTCAGGTACGTTACTAGAAGTAAAATTACTGGGCCAAAAGGCATGCCTGTTTTTAAGACTTGTGGTATACACTGTTCTCCAAAAGGATGGTTCCAATTTGGATAGAGTTCTAAAAAGTTTTGTCAATTTTTAGAACCCAAGTAGGGAAATTTACAAGTGTGTGTATAAAGAATAGGGACCACCCACAATCCGACGTTCCTGAGAAAACAACTGTTCACGCTATGGTTTATGACTTTCCGGATTTTTAAACCATGCATATTAAACACACATACAAATTATATGCAATATACATAATATGTATATATCTATGCATATTAAATATATAATATTTATATTTTATATGTTACCTCTCCCCCCTGGAGATCCTGCCGTGTGGCCACCCATGAGACAGTGGTTGCCTCTCTTGGTATCTGTGCCCGCCAAGAACATGTTGAGTAGCTTCACTTTTTAAAGTTTGAATTATGAAAATAATAGGGTTTTTCTTTTCATTTTCCAAATATAAAATTACAACATTGAATTATTCTTTTTCAAGCGACACACATCTCCCCAGACATGCCAATGCATCTTCTGTCTAGAATTTAACTTGCTTTTTAAAAGAAGTTGACACTACATTGTAACCCTCTGGGGAATACATTTTCACTGGCAGAGCGGGGCTGGGTGGGCAGGATGTTGCTGCAGGGGGACAGTAGCGGAGGGGACTGAGTTGTCAGGATTGTCTGAATAATCTGGAGTAGGGGACAAGGCGGGTTTAAGGCGGACAGGGAGAGCAGGGCTGGATGCTAGGACCTCAAACACCTGGCCTGGGTGATGGTACTTTGTTGGGAGGGCCTTGGGGAGCCCCAGAAGGCTTTAGGCAGGAGAGGGACATGATCAAGGCTGTGTTTTTTTGTTTGTTTTTAAATTTATTTTTCTTTTTGGCTGCCTTGGGTCTCCGTTGCCGCGCACGGGCTTTCTCTAGTTGTGGCGAGAGGGGGCTGCTCTTCGTTGCGGTGCGCGGGCTTCTCATTGCAGTGGCTTTTCTTGTTGCAGAGCACGGGCTCTAGGCACACGGGCTTCAGCAGCTGTGGCACACAGGCTCAGTAGTTGTGGCGCACGGGCTCTAGAGCGCAGG
Source organism: Physeter macrocephalus (assembly GCF_002837175.3). Taxonomy (NCBI): domain Eukaryota; kingdom Metazoa; phylum Chordata; class Mammalia; order Artiodactyla; family Physeteridae; genus Physeter; species Physeter macrocephalus. The sequence continues at coordinate 87,692,874 of NC_041226.1, forward strand.
CTCAGTAGTTGTGGCGCACTGGCTTAGTTGCTCCGCAGCATGTGGGATCTTCCCAGACCAGGGCTTGAACCTGTGTCCCCTGCATTGACAGGCAGATTCTTTATTTATTTATTTTTTTGTGGTATGCGGGCCTCCCTCTGTTGTGGCCTCTCCCGTTGCGGAGCACAGGCTCCGGACGCGCAGGCTCAGCGGCCACGGCTCACGGGCCCAACCGCTCTGCGGCACGTGGGATCCTCCCGGACCGGGGCGCGAACCCGGTTCCCCTGCATCGGCAGGCAGACGCGCAACCACTGCGCCACCAGGGAAGCCCCCTGACAGGCAGATTCTTAACCACAGCGCCACGATGGAAATCCCAAAGATGTGTTTTAGGGCAATTAATCTGTCAGCTTATGCAGAACAGCCTGGAAAGTGATAAGATGGCAGATAATTTGAGCAGAGGCGTCAAGTCTCCTCTGTCATGGGTCCGGGGGTTCTTTGGGTGTGCTGTGGAAAGAGGGAGGCCAAGCTCAAGAGGACTTCCAAGCTCCATCTCCATCTGCAGTGGCTTTCCACACTGGGTAACAAGTTGCCACAAACGTAGCAGCTGAAAACAACACCCAGGGAATTCCCTGGTGGTCCAGTGGTTAGGACTCTGTGCTTCCACAGCAGGGGGCATGGGTTCCATCCCTGGTTTCCCGGTCAGGGAACTAAGATCCTGCAAGCTGCTCAGTGCAGCCAAAAAAGAAAAAAAGAAAGAGAGAAAACAACACCCGTTTATGGTCTTACAGTTTCCATAGGTCAGGAGTCTGGGCACAGCTTAACTGGCTGCTCTGCTCAGGGTCTCACAGGCTGCAGTCAAGGAGTCCTCAGCTGATGTCTCATCTGGAGCTCAGTATCCTATTCTGAGCTCATTCAGATTGCAGGCAGGATTGGGTTCCTTGTGATGGTAAGAATGACGCCCTTGGCTGCTGGGGGCCACCTCCTCCACAGGCAGGTCACAGCACAGCTGTTTGTTTCTCAAGGCTGGTGGGAACGCATCTCTCTGCTCTGAATCTCTTCTTTCAGGGAAGACCTGGACTCTCTTGTAAAGGTTTCACCTGGTGAGGTTAGGCCCACCAAGGATAATCTCCCTTTGGATAAGTCAAAGTCGACTGATTAAGGACCTTAATCACATCTGCTAAATCCCTTCATCTTCACCATATTCTGTCGGTTAGAAGCAAGTCAGAGGTTCCACCCCTACCCAAGGAGGGGGCATTGCGAAGTGTGTGTCTCCCTGGAGTGGGAATCACGGGACCATCTTAGAATTACGTCATCCACACCACTTTATCCAGTGCACCTTCCAGCTTCAAGGTGCCCACTCCCGACTCCTCGTATCCCAAGCTCGATCCATTCCCACTTCTTCTAAGATGCGAACTAAGAGGTTAAGAAGTTCTCAAACACGCTCCTTCCAGCACTTGCAAGAGAGAAGGGAATTCCTGATGACCACAAAGCTTCAAGACCTGAAGGACTAATGGTGGGATAACAGGAGCAGAGAGGAGAGCTTTGGATGGGGGCCACTCACTTACCAATAGGTATGGAAAAGACAAGTCCAGCTCTGACTGAGGCACCGAGGGGCACATAAAAGGGAAGAAAGCACGGTTTTTTCATTTCAAAGAGCTTCTCATGTAGTTGAGATGATCACATTGGCTGCTTGTTCTGTTTCCCTATGAGGTTCTTAGTCTCAATACAGAAAACATAGACACAAGTGGATCCGGAGCCATCATCAAATTTTAAGCATTTACACCTTGGTTTGGGTCTTCCCAGATTTTTTACACTGCACCTATGGAAACATATAAACATCTTGGCACACGTTGCTTCCACCCCCCCCACCCCATTTTGGATTATTTTTTGAAGTGGGGCTTAGAGGTAGAATTACTGGGTGAAAGCATGCAAACATTTTCGTGGCTGTTGGTCCATTTTCCAAAAGGCTTGTGCTGATGTTTATGCTGTGACCCCTGCTGGTGAGTTGGGATTTGCTTGTTTCTTTGTCTTTGGGTCAGGAGCCTGCAGCCCTCTCCGGTGATCTGTGTGGGAGAGGGCCCTTGTTCTCCCAGCTCTGTGCCTGGCGGGGGACCCCACAGCGCCCTCCAGTGGCAGGCAGCAGAGGTGCAGGAGTTTTGGTCCCCAGCTGGTGCTCCGGGAGTGTGGGCTTGGAAGGGACAAGGGGAAGAGCCAGGTTCTCTGAGAAGGGAACGTGCAATTTCACCCCAGAACAGGGAGTATTTTGACTTCCCTAAACTCCACCCCTTGCTCTGTGTTTTTCCACCGTAAACACCACAGCGCTCATTTATGGAGGGTAACTCTGCCAACAACCCTGTGAGGTGGCTTCTGTTATCACCCCATGTTACAGAGGAGGAAACTGAGGCCCGGAGAAGTGCCTTGCCCAAGGTAAAACTCTGGTCTTAATTTCTCAGGTTTTGGGTTTTGCAAGAGCCAGACTGCCTTTCCTTCAATTTCTCTCTCTTTCTCTCAAGTTTATTTCAAACAAAAAAACAGAAGCAGGTACATTCAATGCCCTGTCCCAAGCTTGCTTGGCCAAAAGGGAATCAGAGGGAGGATTCCAAGTTCTCCCAGCCCGGGACGGGGCCTCGGGTACCTTATCCTCACGGAAAATTATATCCCGGGACGGGTGCGCAGGAAGCTGCACACACAGCCTGCAATTAGGGCTACAATAGTGACCGCAATGTTGGAATATATTTTCTTTCACAAGGAGGGCCGCTGTGGCCCCTCCCTCAGCTCCCCAGAGCAGCATGTGTAAACGATTAGGCCGGTCTGTTTTTCCTTGAGCGCTTGAGAGGAAGTGACATTGACATCCTTGTGGCCCGATGTTGGGGCCAGCGCCTCTGTGGGAACCCGGCCCATGGCTTTTTCTGAAGCTGGTGTTCTTGGGACCCACCTTCCAGGCCCTAGTGGGAGCCCCCCCGCCAGGGTGACGCCATCTCTGCTGCAGGCAGCCCCAACCTGGCGATGCTTCGTGGCCCCTCCCTCTGGACTGAAAATAGGAAGACCAGATGCACCCCCATCTGAGTTCTGGGGCACTGCCCAGGGCCTGCGTGGGCTCGTCCACGTGCCCACAGAAAGGCCGCTCTTCCTGGCTGCCCGTGAGGGCACAGCTCTGGGCCCTGTGGGCCGGCCCTTCGCTGGTGCAAATCCTTGGGGTGGGTGTCAGCTCCTTGTGAGGGAGGACCCTGCTCAGACCAGGACGGCCCCAGCGCTTGTCTGGGTGGAAGGGCAGGCCAGCATCTTCCCGACCCCTCTACCAGGTGGGTCCTATTTCCAGGGTCTCTTCCTCCCAGGCATCCACGTGCTTAAGCCAAGTCCTGGCCCCCTGGGCTCCCCCTTGTTCCCCAGCCCAACATCTACTCATCAACCCCTGTCCCTGCTGTGTCTGGGACACCTCCCAGGTTGCCCACTCTGTCCCCATCTGGTCCAGGCTGCCACTTCTCCTGCCTGGACATCCAGCCCAGCCTCTGCAGGGGTCTCTCTGCTTCCAACAGGGTCCAGGGGCGGGTCCCTCCACCAAGCAAATCCCCTCCATGGCTCCTCACTGCCAGGGTGACATCCAAACTTTATTTTTTTTTATTTAAAAAACAATTTTTTTGGCTGTGCCACGCAGCATTTGGAATCTTAGTTCCCCGACCAGGGATCGAACCCATGTCCCCTGCAGTGGAAGCACAGAGTCCTAACCACTGGGCTGCCAGGGAAGTCCCGACATCCAGACTTTAGATCTGGCCACACAAGCCCCACGTGAGCCGTCCCTGCTTCTCTCCATCTTCATCCTGCAGGAGATCCAGGCCCAGAACTGTCCCCACTGGACCAAAGAGGCAACTTCTGGCCTACCCCAGGGCCTTTACACATGCTGTTCCCTTAGCCAGAAACACTGTCTTGCTCCCCTCTTTGTCTGGTGGACTCTTCATCCTTCCAGGACACTTCCTCCAGGAAGCCTGCCTGGATGCCTTAGACTAGGTTTGGGGCTCCTTGGGCTTGGTGAGGCCTCTGAAGCCAGGGACCCCGTGTCAATTCTCTGCTTTCTCCTCAGGGCCCGGCGTAGGGCCCTGCACACATATAATATTTCAAAATATTTGTTCAGTGAATGAATGGCAAATAGAAGCCCAGAAATCACTTACCCAAGGCAGAGGCCAAACTGAGCAAGAAAACACAGCTCTGGCTGTACCCCCCGCACCCCCTTCCCCTGCCATACACACACACAGTACAGGGCACAGGCCAACCCTTTGCTCTGGCCGCCGTAGTCAGGCCGGCAGAGCCAGCTCCGTATATCAGCAGAATGCCCCCTCCCCACGCCTTCAGCTGGAGCCTGTGCGTCCCCCTCATCGTTCCCCCGCCCCACCCAAGGACCAGAGTCCCAACTGCCCAGCCACAGGGAAGTTCACACGGCGATGGTCCCCAGGGCCTGTTGGCCCATCTGAAGGGGACAAAGCTCACCTCACAAGAACCGTGTTTTCTTTGTTTGTTTGTTTTGTTTTCTTATTTATTTATTTGTTGATTGGCTGAGTTGGGTCTTCTTTGCTGCGCGCGGGCTTTCTCTAGTTGCGGCGAGCCGGGGCTACTCTTCGTTGCGGCACGCGAGCTTCTCATTGCGGTGGCTTCTCTTGTTGCGGGGCGCGGGCTGTAGGTGCGCGGGCTTCAGAAGTTGCAGCACACGGGCTCAGTAGTTGTGGCTCGCGGGCTCTAGAGCGCATGCTCAGTAGTTGTGGCGCACGGGCTTAGTTGCTCCGTGGCACGTGGGATCTTCCCGGAGCTGGGCTCGAACCCGTGTCCCCTGCGTTGGCGGGCAGATCCTTAACCACTGCGCCACCAGGGAAGCCCAGAACCGTGTTTTCATGGTGGAATTTCTGATGGAGGATGGGGAAGAATCTCTGGGGGTAAATTGGGGGAGATGGGGAGGGTCCCCACCTCACTCAGGGGTTAGTTACACCTTCTAAAACAAAAACGGGGACCATCCCTCGTGTTAGGATTGTCACGTGGCTTTGACCTATTCAGGGTCACCTAGAAGATGCAGCCTGTGGCTGGTTGGGGGGGACACTGGCCCTTTGGGGGCACTTTGATGTGGTGTGGGTGGGGCAGACTAGAGAAACGGGGTCCATCCATGGAGTCCAGAGGTGTGATGGCTGTGTCACTGTGAGGGCCACCCCTCTGGAGGGGCCGAGCATCTTTGCGCCCTCTGAGGGTCGGGAAGTGTTGTCTTACTTCCTGGGGGCTGGTCGCAGAAATGATCGCTTTATTTTATTTTATTTTTTTCCGGCCGCATGGCTTTTGGGATCTTAGTTCCCCGACCAGGGATGGAATCCGGGCCCTGGCAGTGAAAGCGGCGAGTCCTAACCACCGGATGGATCACCAGGGAATTCCCAGAAATGATCTCTTAACTTCCCTGGAGGGTGTGCCCATCAGGAGGCGTGGCATGGGGCCAGGTGGAGAGGGCTGGCTTCAGACCATTCCCCTCACCCCACAGTTTTCTGCAGACTCCTCATAAGTGATGTCAGTGCCTGGTGGCACATGTGTCCTCTGTCACCCCCAGTGACCATCTCTGAAACGGTAGGTTGGAGGACTTGGAAGGTCTCTGGTGGCCCTGTCTGTTAGGACCACCCGTCTGTCCTGTGAGCCCACCTGGGACCTCCACTCTGCGCCCCGACATTCTGGGCCATCTGCCCGGGTCCCCCACAGTCAAATGCCCAGGGGACCCCCAGCTTCTGCGTGCGCAGCAGCAAGGGATTTAATTCTAGCGTCTGCCTCCACACACCCTCTGCTCCTGCCCTAGGGCAGGGGAGACACTCCCTGCACAGAGAGGGTTCGGGTCCTGGCCAGGGTCACACATCAGGGTTTCTCCCAAACACCCGGGTGTCAGGGGTTCCAGGGCAGGTCTCTGTCTTCCTATCCCTCTCCCCACCCCTGGGGCTCTCCAGGGTGATGGAGGACTTCCTGCAGAAAGAGGCACACAGACGAGGGCAGCTGGCCCCAAAAGGCCGTCCCTTCATCGGTTTGCTGCCCTTGTCCGCCCTCTCGCAATCTTTTGGGGCTTAACTTTTTTTTTTTTATTTCTTAAAGACAACAGCTTTTTGGCTTTCATACACAAAGTAAGTGAGGTCCTTGGTGAGCCGCCGCTCCAACCTTCCAGCCCAACACCTCCAGCGGCCGTGGATGAGGGGCTGAGCCGGGCTCTGGGCATCTCAGCAGCCTCTTGGGCCCAGAAGTCCGGGCTGAAGAGAGGGGCCAGGAGAGCCCACCCAGCCTGTCCTGGAGACAGGGGACAGGAGAAGGTCACCTTCCTGCGTGTCTGCCCTCTTTTCTGCTGTCGTGTGACCAGGGAGGCAGCGGGGTCCTGGTGGGGCTGGCTGTCAGTTCACCGTGGGCACCTGGCTATGATGCAGGCTGAACTCCTTGGCCTTGAGACGGAGGCTGGCGATGCTGTTGGCCATGTTGACCCCCGGGGTCGCAGGGCCTGAGCCTCCTGGGCTGTATGGCGGCACCGTGCTGGGGGTGACATAAGACACAAGGACATATTGCTGTGGCTGGCAGACCGCCGGGGGCCGGCCACCTCTGGCGGCCAGTCTGGGACCCCGGCCTCTGGTCCTCCTCAGCTCACTCGGCTGGGAAGCCTTCCCCTGGGGCTACAAGACTTGGGGGAAGAGGCAGAAGTACCCACAGTCAGCCCTGGGACACGGAGCCGCCCCCGTAGGCTTGTGGTCCTTCCTCGCTGGACCAGCAGCTTCCTGAGAGCGGGGCCTGCGTCCTGTTCACCCCTAGCGCCTGCCCTGGGCCTGGGATGAACGCACACCTGTACGGAAGGAGGCCTCTTGGAGGTTCTCCTGCCCCAGGTAAGAGCAGGGCAGGGAGGGAGCTGGGAGATCTGGGCGGCTAGCGTCGGCGTGAGTAGGACTCAGAGCCCGCGAGCCACGGGCTCTTGCCTCTCGCGAGACCACGGCTCCAGCACAGCTGCTCGCACAGACTAAGGCGTGTGGGCTGCAGAAACCCAACTCGCCGGCACCTCCTTCCTCTCCCTTCCTGCCCTGCCACCCTTCCCCAGCTTTGACCGGGACAAAACTGCCCCAGACTTTGACTCTGGGTCCCAGCCAGGCCCCTGGGACAGGGAACCACTCCCTCGGCCCCCCGGGCTCTCTCCGGGATGGTTGACGGAGGGTGCTGGGGCGCTCGCGCCAGCCTAGAAATCTGCAGGTTTTCAGCTGCCTCAGGACGATGTGGGTTCTCCGCTCCTTCCAAACAGGCCTCGTTTTCCCGCCCCTCCACAAGCTCACACGCTTGCCCACACACCCCTTGGTGCACCCCAGGTCCACGGGGCACCTGGGCACCTTTCCCAGCTCTCTTCAGATCCTCAAAGGAGTCTGGGCCCTAAAACACCCCACGGGGTGTCCTGGTTGCTTGCGCCCTCCCGACCCAAAAGGGTTCCCGCTCGCACCTGTAGGGGGACGAGGCCGTCCAGGAGAGATAATCGGGGCTCAGGGCAGTGGGCCGGGGAGCCACGGGCTGCTCGATGGCGGCTTCCTGGCTGTAGGACTTGAGCAGCGAGGCTGAGCGGTTGGCCAGCATAGCCCGCTCGTTTCGGCGGAACTTGGCCCGGCGGTTCTGAAACCAGACCTGGGGGCGGGAAGGAGGGGTGAGCGGGCTGCCGAGGGGACCCAAGTCCTTTTGGACCCAGTGTGTGCCTGCCCTGCCACCCACCCTGCACTGGCAGCTTCCCCTCTCTGAGCCTCAATTTTCTCATCTGTAAAATGGGGGTGATAAATGGTGCCTGCCGCTGGGTAAGTATGTGCTGGAGAATGTGCAAGTGGATGAATGGAAGAATGAACAGATGAGCATTTAGCTGCTGTGAGGTTGTAATGAGAGAGGTGCATGCTGGGTACTCAGCTCAGGGCTGGCACGGGACAAGCACTGAACACTTTAAAACGACTTTTATTTATCCAAACCCCGTGTGCCAGGCACTGCTCTAAGCTACAAAGGTATCAACTTCTTTCATTCTCGTAAGGACCCTATAAAACAGACCCACGTGATCCTCATTTTACAGGGAGGTACCTAAGGCACAGAGAGGCTGAGTAACTTGCTCAAGGTCACACAGCTGGTCAGTAGCAGGGCTTGGATTTGAACCTCAGCCCTCCTGGCCTCAGATGGTCCTGCTCTGAAACACCTCACCTTGGCAACTCCTTAACCCTGGGTGAGTGGTGGCTGCACGCTCCGCCGGGGGGCCCACGGATGGGCAGCACTCACCTGGACACGCGCCTCGCTGAGGTTGACGCGCCGGGCTAGCTCCTCCCGCACGAAGGCGTCGGGGTAGTGCGTGCGCTCGAACACGCGCTCCAGCGCCTGCAGCTGGCTGCTGTTGAACGTGGTGCGGTTCCGCCGCTGCTTCTTCTTCCGCTTGGCGGCGCCGCCGCGCCCGGGGCTGGGACACTCACCTGCGGAGGGGCCCGAGGGTCAGCGGGGCGGCGGACAGCGCGCAGTGGGTGCCCGCAGGGCCCCCAGCCGGGAGCTGCCGAGATGATCACGACTCAGGCACCAGCGCAGCAATGTGCTCTGAGCCTTCTACCTGTGTCTCCCTCTGCTGATGGATGGTGCAGCCCGAGAGCTGGAGCACCTCCCTTTAATTCACTCCTTATCCACTCCTTCATCCATCCATCCACGCATCCACCCTGCAACACATGTACTGAGCACCTACTGGGTGGCAGGCACAGGGCTAGGGCCCTGGGGCCATAATGGTGAACAAAAGCAGCCAGGTCCCCATCCTGTGGAGCCCGGGGACAAGCACCCACCGCCATGAGGGACAACTGACCTGGTGTGTGTGTGGTGGTGGTGGGGGGGGTGCCGCTGGAGACATCTACGTGTCCTCGGCTCCTAGCTCAGGCTCTGGGGCGTGGTAAACCCTCCATGGGTATTTGTTATTGAATTATATTAATATATTAAAAAAGAGCAGTGAGAGTCACAGTGCCAAGGGTCCACTGCAGGCACCCACAGGTTGATGGATGCTCACAGGAATCCTATAGACAGGTGCTCTTCATGCCCCATTTACAGAGGGAGAAGGGAGGGGGGATGTTCAGCTACTATTTCCACATTTCAATTTTACCCAAGGGCTGAACTGCTGACCCTTCCTCCTGCAGGGCCCAGCTCATTGTTCACTCCTCCAGGGAGCCCTCCCTGACCACCTGAGTCCACATGGAATCCCCTCTCCTCCACTGCACTCACCCAGCACTTAGAACCAACCCTGTCCGGTTCAGGGTCTGGTGTACCTTAATAAAAAATGTATATTTTATGGATAAATAGCAAGGTCTTACTATATAGCACAGGGAACTACATTCAATATCTTGTAATAAACAATAATGGAAAAGAATATGAAAAAGAATATATATATTTAACTGAATCACTTTGGTGTGCACCAGAAATTAACACAACATTGTAAATCAACTATACTTCAAAAAAAATATTTAATCAAACATTAAAAAATCTGGATCCTTAAAATTTGTACGGAGACACAAAAGACCCCGAATAGCCAAAGCAGTCTTGAGGGAAAAAAACGGAGCTGGAGGAATCAGACTCCCTGACTTCAGATTATAATACAAAGCTACAATAATCAAGACAATAGGGTACTGGCACAAAACAGAAATATAGATCAATAGATCAATGGAACAGGATAGAAAGCCCAGAGATAAACCCACTTACCTATGGTCAACTAATCTATGACAAAGGGGGCAAGGATATACAATGGAGAAACGACAGTCTCTTCAATAAGTGGTGATGGGAAAACTGGACAGCTACGTGTAAAAGAATGAAATTAGAACACTCCCTAACACCATACACAACAATAAACTCAAAATGGATTAAAGACCTAAATGTAAGACTGGACACTATAAAACTCTTGAGGAAAACATAGGAAGAACACTCTTTGACATAAATCACAGCAAGATCTTTTTTGATCCACCTCCTAGAGCAATGGAAATAAAAACAAAAATAAACAAATGGGACCTAATGAAACTTAAAAGCTTTTGCAAAGCCAACTACAAACAAGACGAAAAGACTTGTTTGTTGTTTCCGAATGGGAGAAAATATTTGCAAATGAATCAACGGACAAAGGGATAATCTCCAAAATATATAAACGGCTCATGCAGCTCAATATTAAAGAAACAAACAACCCAATCCAAAAATGGGCAGAAGACCTAAACAGGCATTTCTCCAAAGAAGACATACAGATGGCCAAGAAACACAGGAAAAGCTGCTCAACATCACTAATTACTAGAGAAATGCAAATCAAAACTACAATGAGGTATCACCTCACACCA
>NC_041226.1:87703636-87717505 GCF_002837175.3 Physeter macrocephalus
AAGTCAGAAAGAGAAAAACAAGTATCGTATATTAACACATATATGTGGAACCTAGAAAAATGGTACAGATAAACCGGTTTGCAGGGCAGAAATAAGAGACACAGATGTAGAGAACAAATGTATGGACACCAAGGGGGGAAAGTGGAGTGGGGGGTGGCGGGACGAATTGGGAAATTGGGATTGACATATATACACTAATATGTTTAAAAGAGATAACTAATAAGAACCTGCTGTATAAAAAAAAAAAGAAAACAAAAAAAAGAAGAAAAAAAAAACCTCAGTGAAGGGTCCACTTAAGATTTCTACACTGTTGTATGCAAACTTTACCTCAAAATTCAAAAGTAAGAGAGAAACATAAATAAATATTAAATTTAATTTTTAAAAAATCTGGAGATTTCATGTAAGGAAAAAAAGTATATTTTAATAAACAAATAATGTCACTGCTTGTCGCAGTGACAGATTCAAGCAACACAGAAAGGCACAAAGTAAAACAAACTACTCCCTTCTCCCGACTCTGGTCCCCAAGGTTTACAAAATTACAAACGTGTATTTAAAAAAATTTACAAGCATGAGATCATGCTGAACACATTGGTGCTGCAACTTGTCCCTCTCTTTTTTGTAAAAAAAATATTTATTTATTTATTTAGGCTGCACCAGGTCTTAGTTGCGGCAGGCACGCAGGATCTAGTTCCCCGATCAGGGATTGAACCCAGGCCCCCTGCATTGGGAGCTCGCATTCTTACCCACCGGACCACCAGCGAAGTCCCCAAACTGAAGCTTGCCTCTTCCTATTTAATTTGCTCCAGAGATCACTCCACCAGGCCCAACAAACCCAGCCTTCTTTATGTGCATTAATTTCCATATTATATTTTCCCTCTGGTTCCCTCCCTCCACATATCAGAACAATTTTTAAATTAGCCTTTGCTCTATCCTTCCAGCATTGCTTTTTAAATATATATATATATTTTATTTATTCATTATTTATATTGGCTGTGCCGGGTCTTAGCTGCTGCATGCGGGATCTTTGGTTATGGCATGTGGACTTCTAGGTTGCAGCATGCGGACTCTTAGCTGTGGCAGGCGGGATCTAGTTCCCAGAGCAGGGATCGAACCCAGGCCCCCAGCATTGGGAGCGTGGAGTCTTACTCACTGGACCACGAGGGAAGTCCCCAGCATTCCTTTCTGCAAATATTTTTTTCAAGTATAATATTTTCTCCCCCTCTTCTATTGACAGATAGCAGACCATGTACTGTTGTGCAGCTCCCTCCACTGAGCAATACATCCCAGGGATCCCTCCATCCAGTGCAGAGAAGTCCTGCAGGTACCTTCTCACAGCCCTGTACCACTTGGTTGTGCGAATGTACCGTGGTTTAGTCAACTAAAACCAGAGCCCTATGGATGGGCACGTAGTGTGTTCCCAATCTTTTGCAATTACAGAATGCCACAATTAATAACCTCGTGCAAACACGATTTTCTATTTTTGCCAGTGAATATTTGGGACAGATTCCTAGCAGTGGGATTGCTTGGCCAGTGAGTGAAATGCTAGATGTGGCCAAATCCCCCATAACGCTTCCCAGCAGCGGTGGACAGGAAGGTCAGTTTTGCCCACAGTTGGGCCAACAGAATGCATTGTGAACCTTTTGGATTTGGGGCCACACCTTGTATTTTTGCTTCCCCGGTTACACATTCCCTTTATACGTGCTATGTTCCTCACAGGAGGCTGAGAAGCTGTTCAGCTGAGCATCTAGAACATTCCGGGCCCAGCCATGGATACCACTCAATCCTGGCTTTTGAATGAGCTCCCAGGTTAGCAGGGTTTACTGACTCTTAAGCAACCAGCTGATTTGATCGGAGGCTAAATTGTTCCATGAGCCTGGTAAGTCATTGCATCGGGGGTAGGGTGGGGGGTTGTCAGGCAGGAATCAGGCAGGATGCCCGGAAAAAGATGACCTTACTTGGTTTGGACCAGTGGTTCTCAACAGAGGGCAATTTAGCCTCCAGGAGACATGTGGCAATGTCCGGAGACGTTTCTGATGGTCAGGACCGGGAGAGGGGGTGCTCCTAGGATCGAGGCAGAGACTGGGGATGCGGCTGAGTACACTTCGATGCACGAGGCAGGCCCCGCATCAGGGAACTCTCTGGTTCACCGTGTCCGTAGTGCTGAGAGAGAGAGGCCCTGCTTTGCGGGGAGGACCAGGAGTTGAGTGAGGTCCAGTACGTTTCCCCTCTGGGAAGTACTGCAAACGTGGGACACATCTGGGGGTGGGGTAGGCAATGGCAGGGAACACGGAGCGGCCCCGGGCGAGCTGGCCTCTTCTCCTGGACCCGCTTCAGTCTTCACTCCTCACCCCCTTCCTCCAAGAAAAGGTGAAGATGGATGAGAATGTCTGGTGCCAGTGAATGTCTCTCCACCCGCCCGCTCCACACCCCCTTGAGCTGGAAGAAACCTTAAACTGAAATAACAAAGGCTGAGCGCTGAAAGCCTGTGTGATCAAGAGCCCGAGAGCGGACAGAAGCTTCTGGAACACCAGCCATCGCGAGCCGATTTCCGTCCCCCTTCAGGCAACGCTTCTTGGGCACAAACCCAACGCAGGAGGCATTTCAGCCAAAAAAGGAGAATTTTTCAGGAAATTTAGCAATTCAAAACTGAGGGTGTTGAAATGAAAATCATTTTGCAGCCTCGGCCCCCTCCAAGTGGGCGCCGGAAGAAACAACTCCGCTCTTTGGCCAAACTGCGTGGTGCCTTGGAGCTGAAACCCTCACACGAGGGTGCTTAACACCCCTTCCAACAACCCCAGACTCTCCCCACCCCGATACCAGCTGGTCTCCACTGGTCTGGTCTCCCCGGGGGTTCCCATCAAGGCAGCTGTGATGGGATGCGCTCAACAAAAGTTGGTTTGGGGGCTTCCCTGGTGGCGCAGTGGATAGGAGTCTGCCTGCCAATGCAGAGGACACGGGTTTGATCCCTGGCCCGGGAAGATCTCACATGCCACGGAGAAACTGGGACCGTGCGCCACAACTGCTGAGCCTGCGCTCTATAGGCTGCGTGCCACAACTGCTGAGCCCGCGTGCCACAACTACCGGGCCCGCACGCCTGGAGCCTGTTGCTCCGCAACAGGAGAAGCCCCCGCTCGACTAGAGAAGGCCCGTGCGCAGCAATGAAAACCCAATGCAGCCAAAAATTAAAATTAAAATTAAAATTAAAATATCTTTAAAAAAAAAAAAAAGTTGGTTTGGGCAGGAGGGATGCCAAGCGCTCTGTCCGTTTCCATCCACTGAATCCTGGCATCTGCCCTATGAGGCGTTGGCCCATTTCACACACTGGGAAACTGAGGCTCTGAGAGGTTCACCCAAGGTCACACGGTGGGGACTGGAATCCGTGTCTGTGGGAAGGCTCAGGCGGCCCGGGTTGTGAGCCTGTCTCCGACGGGGTCGCCTCCCGTGGTTCCCAGGGAAGGTGATGCGGGGGGGGTCTGTCACACTGTCCGCCTCAGCTCTGGGAGACACCATGGATCATGTCATCTCACTGGTGCAGAAATGCCCCCGAGTCTCCATCCTATACCCCGGGAGGAAGACCTCACCTCTGGGAGCCTTGAGGGACAGCGGCTGGCCCAATGTCACACAAAGTTCCTGGAGGAGCTGAATTTAACGCAGTGCCAAGAGCATAGTAATTGCTTGATATATGCTCGCTGCTCTTGGCATTCTCCCTTGTGTGCAACCCTCTTCCCGCCTGAAGACAAAGATCTTTCTCCCTCAGCCCCGCCCACAATAGGAAGATGGTTCCAGTCCCTGCTGTGGGCAGAGGCTGAGGAGAGGCAGCCGAGGTTCGGGAAGATTCACACAGCGTCTTGGAGGTGACCCAGGACTCGAACCCACAGCTTTGGACTCAGCCAGGGCTCTCGGGCTGGACTCCGCTTCCCAGCAGATGTGCTGGATATTCGTTACCATGAGTTCCTGAATCACCCCCTGAGAAGTGGGTTGTGGTAGGCGTGTGTCCTCTGGGGGTTCCACGCTTGAGCTTAAAGCATTTGGAAAATAAATACTCTTGAAGCCTCAGGCCAGCGAGTACTGGGGCCAGCTCTGTCCAAGTCAGGGCTGTGCCCAAAGTTTCCTTTTGTTCCGTAAAAGTTCTGCTTTCCTCTAGGATTGAAAATAAAGCCTGAAACCACCTCCATTTACATGGGCTGTTTAGGGGCTATTGTGAGAGGTGGTATCAGGGAAGAGAAAAACAGCCTCACGTAGGGGAGGCCAGCCATGCTCTCTCTCCCTTATTACATTACAATGAAAAAGAAGTGACTGGTGCACAGTTTTCTGCCATTCAATTATTTCACGCATACGATTTATTTGGCTGACTTCAGGCCAAAGACATTTAAAAACTCTGCTCTCGGCCAAATGATCAAGTGTTCCTGGCTCTTTCTCCTGCACCCATGGTTTTTCTTATTTCGTGTAATTTAAGGGTCTAAATAGTCTGGGGGGAATTAACTGCAAATTCTTCCTAAGACAAATAAATCCGGGCTCTTCGTTTCTGCCTTTCTCAAGCTGTTGAGAGACACTCTCTGTTTGTTTTTGCTTCAAATAGTCAGTTTGTGCCTGACCCTGAGGCCACGGCAAGCTCCAACCCAAATAAATAACGTTTATTAATTAGCATTTATTCTGACCGAATAAGCAGCCTCCCCCCAACTCCAAATGTGATCTCTGCCAACACGTTCACAAAAATAAACAACGCGTCCCCAGGACCTTGACGTGGATTTAACAAATTAACACTGGGCCTTGGTCAAAGGAGCTTCGAAGCTGCAGAAATATTTACAGCCAGAAAAGCCTGAGGAAGGAAGTGGAGGTGGGGGGCACAGAGAGACCGCCCCCCCTCCAAACACCCGGCTCTCTTGGTAGAGACTTGGGTTCCTTTGAAAGACCCCCTGGGAGAAGGGCTCCGACAGGAATTCTGGAAACGGTGTCCCTAGCTGCTGCGGGGCAGCCTCCCTGGCTCAAATGCCAGCAGGAGAGACTTGGGGGAGAATCTCACCTCCTCAGATAGAAGTGAGGAGGCAGTACAGGCGGTTAAG
The DNA here is from genome assembly GCF_002837175.3 of Physeter macrocephalus. Taxonomy (NCBI): domain Eukaryota; kingdom Metazoa; phylum Chordata; class Mammalia; order Artiodactyla; family Physeteridae; genus Physeter; species Physeter macrocephalus. Next base: position 87,708,700 of record NC_041226.1, read on the forward strand.
GAGCCGGGGTCCTGGTTTAGGACTTCAGGTTGGCCCTGGCGCACCAGCAGCGCGGCGGTGGACGAAGCCTTTGTTCTGTCCCAGCCTCAGGGATGTCGCTGAGAAATGGAAGTAACAGGAACCGGCCCATCGATGAACCCTCACAGCCGTCAGACCTGCGTGCTCTTAGCCTGATTTTACAGATGGGGAAACTGAGGCACGGGGTTAAGCAACCTGCCGAATCCATGTGGCCAGTCAAGGCTGGGGCTGGGACTTAAACCTGCGGATTGGCACGGAGCCGAGGCTTTTACCCATTTTGGCATGGGCGGCCTGCCCTAAGAGCACCCCCAGGTCTTCATGCAGCGGGATTCTGGGGGTCTCTCCAGGGGCTTAGGGTGAATGGGTCAGCCAAGAAGAGGGGGGCTGAAGGCAACAGGAGCATCTCTAGAGCTGGGGTCTGTGCTGGAGTCCCCGGCACACAGGGCAGGGGGGCTGTCAACAGCATGCAGGGTGGGGTAGCTTCGAGGGGGTGGGGCATGTGAGACCTGTGAGGGCAGAGCCAGGGTCAGGCCTGGCACCAAGTGCAGCACCCACATTGGAAGGAAGAAAGGAAGGATGGACAGAAGGGAGGAGGAAGCAGAAGAAGCATGGAGCCTGCAGCCATCTGGAGAAGGGCGCCTGGGCTTCCGGGGGCTTCCCCAGGAGGCCAGCTCTGCCCCAGCCAGAATCTCAAACAAGGAGCTAAGAGCTGCTTTCATGTTTGGACAGGGCGGCCTCAGTCCAGGACACTCAGGGACCAGGGCTAAGGCACAAAGGGGGGGTGAGATCACACAGGCTGACTTCCCAGCATCACCTCCCTGGAGGTCCCTAGAAACCTCAAGATGGGAGGCAGGGATGCCTCTGCCTCACAGAGGAGAAGAGGGAGAGAGGCCCAGAGAGGGGCTAGGACCTACCCAGGGTCACACAGCGAGTGACAGTCCTCCCCCCTGCCAAGCCCAGGTGCTTTCTTTTCTCCCCTGGTAGCCACTTGGCAGGGAGAACCGAGGGAGGAGATAGCCCCAGCCTCCAGCCCAGCCCTGGACAAACTGACGGTGAACATGACAGAAGGATGGGGCCTTTGTCTTGAGGGTTTTGGGGCTCTGTCCACTGGATGGGGCCCCTCAGGCCCCCTGGGTGGGCAGTGGCAGGTCAGGGGGGCTGGGGTGGTCTCCGCGCTGCTGTCCCAGGTTCGCAGCCTCCCGGAGGTCAGGATTTACATTGCACATGCCATCCTCTCCCCTGCGGACCTCTGCCTGCTCCGTTCGTGCGTGGGCTTGCGGCTTCTATCTGCCTCCCTGGCTCACCTTCAGGTCTCAGCAGAATGCCGCTTCCTCCAGGAAGCCATCCCAGACCCCCCATCATAGCTCTCTCACGTTGCAGCGTATATGTAGGGTCATTTGTCTGGCAGGGACTGGAACTTAACTGTTTTCTGTCTCTCTGGGACCTGTCACAGGGCCTGGCCCAGGGTAAACTCTCCACAAATATTTGTTGAGTGTTGAGTGAGTGAATGAATGAAGAGATGAACAGACAAATGAGGAGGCCCTGGAAGAGCGTGGGAAGACTTCAGAGTCTGCCCCGGTCCCGGACTGTCTCCAGGGTCCAGGTTCTTCCTTATGGAGCCATAGAGACCTGGCCAGGGCTGAGTCATGACAGCATGAGTCACAGGGCAGGAGGGAGGGGCTTGGGGCAGTGGGGGAGGGGAGTCAGCCACCGACTCCCACTGTCCAGCTGCCCCTCCAAGGATGTTTCATCTCACTCATTTTGAACAAAAACCCAAGGTGCTGATACATTTTTATAGCTACCAGTCTAGAGAAGGAGAAAATATCTCAGGAAGGAAGGTGAGGAAGGAAGACACAGCGGGGCCCAGGGAGACAGAGAGGTCCCCTGGGGTCCTATCCATGTCCCCATGACCTCACAGGCCTCAGACAGCATGTAAGAACTCAGGGTCATGGGCCACCTCAGCCTGGGACTGCTGCGCCCCCCACCCCCTCCCAGCCCGAGGCCAGTAACCAGTATGGCTATGAGGAGGCCTCTGCAGGCTTGGGCTAACCCTGGAGTCTGGAGGAGGCCGGGGGAGGCCCCTGCATGTCCTCTCGAATCCTCAGCAGGGTCCTGGAGGCAGCTGCAATGCATCTGGGTCTCTCTGGGGTCTAGAACCTCTTCCGTACACGCACTAAGGACATGGCATGCTGCACACACTTCCATCAGGCCCCTGGACCCCCCCCAAGAGACCTCAGTGGCGGGGCCAGTGCGCCAAGGTGATTTGCCTTACCGGACAGCAAGAGTGCCTGCCACCTCAGGGCCTTTGCACATGCTGTTCCTGGCCTGGAGCACTGCACCCCTTTTGCCTGGTTAATGTTTCCCGGCCTTTAATCTCAGACTAAATGCCCTGTCCTGGGGGGGTCTTTCCCAGCCCTCAGACCAGGACAGATCTCCTTGTTACAGGCTCCTGGGCCCTCCTCCCTCTCCTGTACATCTGTAACTAAGTCATTCTTCTGTTTTGGTTTTCTGCTTCATGCTTGTCTCTTCCATTCCATTCTAAGCTCTAGGAAGGTGGGGGCTGGATTTGCCTTGTCACTGCTGTATCCCCAGGACTGGGCAAGTAGTTTGGTTTCAGAAATATTTCTGAATGAATGATTATATAGATGAAGGAAGCCCTCATTCCAAAAAAGGAATGAAAGTCTCAACTTCCAAAGCCAGTTCCCTTTACCCTCAAAAGGGCCAGACAGTGGTTTCTTAGATATGACAGAAAAAGCACAAGCAATTAAACAACAAAAAAAGAGAAATCGGACTTCTACAAATTTAAAACTTTTGTGAACACCATCAAGAAAGTAAAAAGACAACCCACAGAATGGGAAAACTACTTACAAATCATATGTTTGATAGGAGACTTGTATTTAGAAAATATCAAGAACTCCTGTAACTCAACAATAAAAAGACAAATAGTCCAATTTAAAAATGAGCAAATGATCTGAATAGACATTTCTCCAAAGAAGATACACAAATGACCAATAAGCACATGAAAAGATGTTCAACATGATGAGCCATCAGGGAAATGCAAAGCAAAAGCACAGTGAGATACAACTTCATACCCACTAGGATGTCTAGAATCAAAAGGCAAATAATAACAAGTGGTGGAAAGAATGTGGAGAAATCAGAACCCCCAGGCACTGCTGATAGGAATGAAAAGTGATGCAGCCACTTTGGAAGACAGCCTGGCAGTTCCTCAAAATGTTAAAAATAGAGTTAGCATATGACCCAGCAATTCCACTCCCAGTTGTATACTCAAGAGAAATGAAAACATATGTCCACACAAAAACTTGGATACGAATGAATGCTCATAGCAGCAATACTCATAATAGCCCAGAAGTCGAAACAACCCAAATGCCCATCAGCTGATGAGTGGGTACCCCAAATATCCATACAATGGAATATTATTCGACTGTAAAAAGGAACGAAGTACTAATCCGTGCCACACCATGGATGACCCCTGAAAACATTAGGCTGAGTGAAAGAAGACGGTGCCATTGACAAAAGGGCACATAATGTACGATCCCACTCATATGAACTGTCCAGAATAGGCAAATCTATAGAGACAGAAAGTAGATTAGTGGTTGCCAGGGACTGGGGGAGGGTGATGGGGGTGGGGTGAGGGGGTGAGGACTAAAGGGTGCAGGGTTTACTTCTGGGGTGATGAAAATGCTCTAAAATCGATTGTGGTGATGGTCGTACAACTGAACAGACTAAAAATCACTGGATTGTATGCTTTAGATGGGTGAATTGTATGTTATGTGAATTAAATCTCAATAAGGTCATACAAGAAGAACACAGAAAAAAGGGAGGGGGTAGAGAGAAATACTGGGATTGGCTGAGAATAGCAAGGAAAGGAGATCCCCTGAACGCCTGGCGGGGATGTGACCGGGAGTGGGGAGGACAGAGTCTCTAAGGCCCAGATAGTGGCCCAGTGCTGCCTGGGAAGCCCCAAAGCCACTCTGGGTCAGGGTCTTTGGGGAAATGCTCAGTAAGACAGCTGCCACAAGGGGGGGTTCTCCGGACAGAATGTCTCCACGTGGGGGCCGCCACAGGGGGATGCGTGAGGCCAAAACTTCTTCAGAGACCCAGGAGCCTTTGAAAAATGTGGTCATTGGGCCCAAGTAGGGAAAAAGGGATGAAGCTATACCAGGCAGAGAACATGTGTGTCCTATTCTTAGGCACAGAGAAGGGTGGGAGGGCAAAAGCCAGATACCCCTGACCATCTCAAAGGCTCTGGGGTCCCTGGAACCTCCCCTGCTGCCCCCAATACCTCTGGGTCCAGGGCCTGATCGCCTCCCACCTCAGCATTCCAGGACCCAAAAGTTCACATCTGTGGTCAGCCCTGTCTTCTCTGTTCCCGACACCCCCAAACCGAGCTCCAGAAAGTGGGGGCACATGGCTGGAATGGGGGTACAGGGGGATTGGGAGCCCAGGAATCAATCGGGAGGAAGAGCAGCCCCTTGCTTAAAATTTGGTCTAAGAAGGGGGCTAGCGTCTGTCCCGTCTGGTTTTAATCTAAGGTTGGTGGCCAAACGCCAGATTTATTGTAAAACCTACATTTTAATAAGGGGCTGGTATCTGGAGGAAAGCTCATTAACCATTTCCAGACCAGGGTGAAGTTGCTGCTCAGGTCTCAGTGCGGGGTTTCCTCTCCCAGCTCTGAGCTCCTGGGCCTCTCGAAGCCCACAGCCAGCACCTGCTGGGAGTCAGGGCGAGGGCTGGGGGTCGGGCGCAGAGAAGGTCCGATTTCGTGCGGCTTGGTTCTGAAACAAAGTTGCAAATGGCTCTGGGGATCTCAAGCCTGTTACGCTTGTCTTCCCAGGACTCAGACCTGAAGGATCCTTGCAGATTATCTGTCAAAGCCCCTCATTAAAAAAAAATTTTTTTTTAATTATTATTATTTTTTTTGGCCGCGCTGCGTGGCGTGCGGGGATCTTCCTTCCCCAACCAAGGATCGAGCCGCGCCCCCTGCAGTGGAAGCGCAGAGTCTTAACCACTGGACCGCCAGGGGAGTCCCCAAAATCCCTCATTTTTGCCGACGGGGAAACTGAGCCATGAGGAGGGGCAGCGAATTAGCCAAGGGCTCCCAGCAAGGCAGTGGGACCCCAGGTTCTGTCCACTGATGTCCAACCCCCTGAGAACACACATTTTCCTCCTTCCTGCTCTCTCTCTGTTTCTGGGTTCCCTGGGGAGGGGCGTGCAGGAGCCCATCCCTGACCCTGCAATGGGGCACGGTTGGCAGGGGGCAGGGCAAAACAGCAGCCCAGCAAGAGAGCCAATGGTTGCCTCTCCCGAGCACCTGAGCTTGAGGAAAACGTTACCCTGTGTGTCCTTAGTCAAGAGAGCTCCCTTCTTGGGCCCTCGGTTTCACCATCTGTGCACTGGGGCAAGAACAGTATCTATGCCTCCCTCTCAAGCTGACACAGAGAGGATGGAACAGTCCAGGGCTTTCCCAAGAACGTGCTAAACGCAGTGGGCTACACAGATGCCCACTACCCTCGCGATTACTTTTCTTTCTTCTCCGTTGTGGCCGCGCTGCACGGCATGCGGGATCTTAGCTCCCCGACCAGAGATCAAGCCCGCGCCCCTTGCAGTGGAAGTGTGGAGTCTTAACCACTGGACCGCCAGGGAAGTCCCCTCGCTATTACTTTTCCAAAATGAAACCTAGGCCGTGGCTCATTGGTTCTTCCTCCATTTCAGTCATGAACCCCTTGAGGAATCTGAGGAATTCTATGGACCCTTCCCCAGAAAAACACAGGTGCACACAGAAGTTTGCATGTAACTCTGTTGCGGCGGGGGGCGGGGCGGTGGTTCATAGACTTTCTGAATCGTGTGCACAGACCGCCACTCTAAAAAGTCAGCTTGATGGAGAGTTAGCTTTTGTGCCCCAGGAGAACCTGTCCCTTTGCCCCGTTTCACCTTGGGGTCCCTTGCACAGCTCCCCACAGATAGCAGCTGAGATAAAGGCAGTGCCCATCGGCCCCTCTCCCGAGGTTGGCGGGACCTCCCCTGACCCCAGCTCTGGGTCGATGCTGTACTCCCAGAGAGGCTGACCTTTAAAGCATCACTGCAGGTTTTTATGACCCATCTGTGAGTTCCAGGCACACTGGAAAATGTGAGTTTGAGGTTCAGCTCAGAGAAGCTGCAGGCTGTCTTGCCTGTTTCTGCTGTCCTGCTCACCGCAGTGTGGGCATGTGGTGAGGTTTTTTGGCTTCCATTTACTGAACTTTTATTGTGTGCCTGGCACGGGGTTACAAAGCCCTGCCTCCTCCAATGCAGAAGGCGCTGTTAGTAAGCCATGTTCTCAGTCGGGGCCAGTGAGGTTCAGAGAGGTGAAGCAGCTGACCCAGGTTACACAGCCAGGCAGTGATGAAGCGGGAGCTTCTGTCCAGTCCGTCTGTCCCTTAAGTGGCTGGCATCTGGCAGTGGAAGCTGCCCTCATTAACCATTTCCAGATGAAGTTGTTGCTAAGGACCCACTGTGGGTTTTTTTTTCTTCCACTTAAGAGCTCCGGACCTCTCCCAGCCCGCAACCAGCACCTGCTGGGAGTTAGGACGAGGGCTGGTGGCTGGGTGCAGAGACCACTCCAATTTCCTGTGGCTTAGCTGGACCCTCTGTTCTACTTGAGCAAATCCGATTGTTCTACCCACACTCCCCACCCCCCAGGCTCATGGGCCCTGGTGCCCTCAAGGCTGACTCTCCCCGGCTGTGTGTCAGCGGGGTGGGCGCCTGTCTGTGTTCCCGGCCTCCACCAGCCTCGCCGGCAGGGTGCACTCAGAGCTTGGGCACAGAGCCATCTGCGACCTCTCTAACTGGTCCCAGTCACACCCTCAGATGACAGTCAACCCTGACTCTAGAAAACTCCCTATTGCAGTGAGTCATAATCCCTTTCCCTGTGGGTCCCCCAGTTTATGCTTCAAGCAAGGGACAGCACAGGGGACTCTTCCCCAGGGCCACCTTGCTAACATTTGAAGGCAGCTTTTCCAATGCCTCTCTGTGATTCTGGGAGCCTGCCCTGCCCCCTCACCACTCTAGGGGCCTCCAGGGGAGGGGCTGATACCAGATCTTCCAGATTTCTCAAAGGGTGACCACTGACCATTTGCTTCAAGACTCCCTGGGAAGCTCATTAAAAAGGGACATTGTGTGGGCTTCCCTGGTGGCGCAGTGGTTGAGAGTCCGCCTGCCGATGCAGGGGACGCGGGTTCGTGCCCCGGTCCGGGAGGATCCCACATGCCGCGGAGCGGCTGGGCCCGTGAGCCATGGCCGCTGAGCCTGCGCGTCCAGCTGAGGGTCTGCAGCCCAGTCTCCCTCACCTGCAAGGTTAGGAACCACGGGCTTCAGTGCAGCAAACAGAGAATGTCATGACTCGACGTGAAAAGTGCCGATCCACCCGCTAGCTCTACACTGGTCCATGCAGCTATCTAAAGTCAAATTTACATTGATTCAAATGAAATAAAAACCTAAATCCTGTTCCTCGGTCACACCAGGCACACTTCAAGGACTCAATAGCCACACGTGGCCAGTGGCTGCCAGACTGAAAAGCACAGATAGGGAGGATTTTCCTCATTACAGAAATCTGTATCACATAGAGCTGCTCTAGATATTCTAATTTTTCTTCTTCTTCTTCCTTTTAAAGGCTGTGGAAGAACAACTGTAACGAAGCCCAGCACCGAAGGACTTTTTTAAAATTTTTATTTAATTAATTTATTTTTTTTAAGAAGCAGCTTCTTATTAGTTATCCATTTTATACATATTAGTGTATACATGTCAATCCCAATCGCCCAATTCACCCCCCCCCCACTTTCCCCCCTTGGTGTCTACACGTTTGACCTCTACAACTGCGTCTCTATTTCTGCCTTGCAAACCGGTTCATCTGTACCATTTTTCTAGATTCCACATACATGCGTTAATATACGGTATTTGTTTTTCTCTTTCTGACTTACTGAAGGACATTTGAAAGGAGAAAAATCATCCCTAAATCCCACCATGCCAGCATATCTATTAAATTCTTGGCAGACTTTTGGACCCATGTCCACATGTATCCAGCTCACACATGAGTCCACTTACAGTGTGTATGAATACCATTTCCTTTTTTGGATGGGGCAGGAAGAGGCCAGCATTAAGATCAGACACACCCAGGGACAGCATGTTTGGTTGGGCAGGTTGTGCACTGCACAATTCCATGGCAGCATCCCTATAGACTACAGTGTGACCGGTGCCCCCTATAGCTATGCAGCGGATAACCTGCTCAACCGTACCTCTCTTTCCTGGAAGTAGCTGCATTCAAGTCCTGGCTTCACCACACACCAGCTACATGAGCTCTCTGGACAAGTGGCTTCACCTTTCCGAGACTGGGTTTCCTCACTGTAAATGGGGTTGGCAGTACCTAAAGTGCTTAGACAATGTCTGTCTGGCACCTAGTAAGCGCTCAAGTAACATTAGCTATTATGCGGGTGACCGGTATTACCGCACCATTTCACGGAGCAGATTCAATGTGACAGTTCAGATAAAGTGTTTCTTGCTGTGGGGGGCGTGGACCAGGGCTGAGCGTGCGGTAGATGTTCACTTAACCTCCACCCAAACCCCAGCTGCCTCAGTGGAAGGTCTTACAGCCACACCCTCCCCTGTGCCAGGACTTCCTGGGTTCTTTCTCGCCACCAAGTCAGAGCAGGCTCCCCAACAAAAGCATAAAAGGTGGTTCACCCAGCACAGTGTTACAAACCAGACTCCGGAGTTAGCTTTCCCGGGTTCATAT
>NC_041226.1:87718005-87743366 GCF_002837175.3 Physeter macrocephalus
GGGCGGGAACGCACGGTGAGCTCGCGTCCTCATCCACCCTCCGGGGCCCCACGAGGCAGTGCCAGGAGCAGACTGTTTCAGTCGAGGCTGCAGAGGCTCCAGAGGCCCTGACCTGCCCCATAGCCCAGCTCTGAGTGGCAGGGTAGGGGCTGGAGCCCCCCGGGGTCTGTCTGACTCCGGGGCATGGGCCTCTCAATCCCAGGACCCGTTGCCCCTCCGTCTTGGGGCCTCCTCTCTGACCCCTGACCCCTTGCTGGCCTGGCCTTGGCCTCTGGTTGCCTTTCACAGCCTGCCCGCCCTAGCCTGGGGCTCTGTCTCCTGCACCCTGCCCTATGGGTGGGGTCTCCTCGAGAGCAGTGCCTTTCATTCCCAAGCGTCAAACAGGGGGGCTCCCGCCCACCACTCCAGAGCCCCTCAGCCCAAAGACACGCCGCCAAAGGCTGTTTCTCCAATAGCTCCCGTCACAAGGGACCAACAGACTCTCGGCTCTCCCTAAAGAATAACGCTCATAGCTTGTGTCTGTTGGGCACTTAACACGAGTCGGGCCTGACTTATGAGGGAGGCCCAGCAGGACCCCATTTTACAGGTGTGGAAACTGAGGCTCAGAGAGATGGGCTCACCTGTCCAACCTCAGCCAGTGGAGGAGGTTGGTGTGTCCTCTGGGTCTCAGTTTAAATGTCACCTCCTTGGGAAAGCCTTCTCCTACCCACCCGGCTGGGTCCCCTGTTACATGCCTTCTTGGCATCCTGCATTTCTTCACTTGTCACAATTGTAATTCAGCAGTCAGTGAATGGTGCGTTGTGACCTCTGTGTCTTGTGCGTGGCTGTAACACCAGGGCCAAGCTTGGTACTGGGCATGTGGCAGGAGCTCTCTAGGGCTTATTAAGACATTAGGGGAGGCTTCAGAAAAGATGTGTTATGTGAATGCACCCTGGATGGTGAGAGGTTGGGGACCAGGGAGACTAGGTCCAGCCTTGGGAGGTGCTGTGGACTGAACTGTGTTCCCACAAATTCATTTCTCGAAGCTTTAACCCCCAGTGTGATGGGATTTGGAGGTGGGCCATTGGGAGGTAATTAGGGTTAGATGAGGTCATGAGAGTGGTGCCCCCATCATGGGATTAGTGACCTTATAACACGAGGAAGAGAGAGAGAGGGAGACAGATGTCTCTTTTTCCGTGTGGACCCACCCAGGAAAGGCCACGCGAGCACAGTGAAGGCGGCTGTATTCAAACCAGGAAGAGGGCTCTCACCAGAATCCTACCATGCTGGCACCCTGAGCTCCACTTCCAGCCTCTAGAACTGTGAGAAATACATGTCTGTTTAAGCCCCCCAGTCTATGGAGTTTCGTCTGGCAGCCCAAGCTAAGATAGGAGGGTAGCGGTCAAGCACGGCCGGTGGGGCACCAGTGGGTAAAGGTTTGGAGATGGATACAACTCGGTGTGTTTAAGGAGCCATAGGTCATGGTGAGCTGAAGTGCAGTGGGGGAGGTAGAGGAGGTGGAGGAGAGTGAGGCTGAAGGGGGTGGGTTCCAGCTCAAGGGCCAGGGGCCCGGAGTTGCATTCAGACCTGCTGCTATCTAGGAGTACTCTTAGTTCTGATTTTAGATGATATAATGAAAACATTCTTTGCCTAAATGGGAGTTTACTTGCTTTCCTGAGATGGCTTCTAGAGGCAAAGGCTGCTCATTGTTGCGAGCTCCTTGTTGGAAGGGAACTTATATCCCTTAGAAATGCCTTTAGCCACAGGTATCAGACAAGCTAACTCCCAGACCAATTAAAGTTTACCGAAAAAGAAGACCAGGGAAGGTGTTTACAGGGCTTATTTCACCTTAGGATCAGGGTCAGGGCCCTGGGTTGCTTCTCTGTGATTCTCTTGGCCCATCTTTCATGGTGACAAGATGGCTGCCACGGCTCCAGGCTCCCTGATTCCACTGGACCACATTCCCAAGTGGGAAGGGAGAAGGTATGTGTGATGGGAGGTACAGTGAGGGTGGTGAGACAGTGCTCTCCCCCTGGGCTTCTCCCCTATTATCCCTGAGGAAAAGATCTTTCCCCAAAGCCCCTGCAGACTTTGCCTTATATGCCATTGGCCAGAACATAGTCCCATGGCCTCTTCTGGCTGCAAGGGAGGCTGGCTAAGTAAGCACATGACTTTTTTTAGCCTCTGTGATGGGAGGCAGGTGGGGGAAAAGGGTTTGGGAATGGTCCGAGGGAGAGCTGACCTTCAATGTCTGTTAGTCTCCCTTTTTCCAGGATGTGACCCTGTTTACACTTTCAGGCCAACCCCAAATATCGCCTCTTCTGTGAAGCCAGCTTCCCCTGGCAACTGGTCATATCCCTTCCTCTGCCCCTCACCCCTAGGGCACCTGGAATCCTGTGACAGGAATCCCTTCCTTTCAACATACGATGTTCCTGAAAAAACTCTTGGGAGGCGAATGTGTGAATGTCGTACGCACTTGAGTATTGTAATGGGGCTTCTGTTTCCCCAAAGCAGGAGAACGTAAAATCCCCGTATCTTTTTAGGCACAATTGTCAAGGTGCTAGGTCCAGGAGTTTGTGTGTTTTTCAATATTTTCATTCACTTCACAGTTTCCAACCCTGTTGTCTGGATTACATCCGGGGCATGTCCAAAGGAGGCTCAGGATCCGTGGTTCATGGTGGGTCTCTGGATGTCTGCCCTCGGTCTCGTTATGCTAACTAAGCCCACCCCTCTTCCCTTTGGGTTCGTGGTGCTGTTCTTGCATTTTTCAATTCATTTTTATAAAATAAGAGAAAACACAATGAAATGTTTTGACAGTTCTCACTAATCACCATTGCAGTTAAAGACGGGAGGGGGAGACACACACACACAGGCAACATCTGTCTGTGGGCCTGGTGCGGTGAGAAGCACTTTGCTGCGTCCACCTCTTAGCCCCCCACTCCAACCCAGTGAGGCCGAGACCACCCTGTCCCTTTCCACCGGGGAAGACTCTGAGAGGTTAAGTCGCATGCCCGAGGCCACCAGGTCCAGGGTCCCACGCTGAGAATTCACATTGCTGCTTGTGGCACTGATGGTCACGCCAGGCGACTCATCTGTGTCTCACGTTTCCAGCCCCTTTGCATCTCTGGCCAATGGGCTGAGATTTGAAGAGACGGGGTCCCTCTGGGCTGAAGCACCAACTTCCCTGTTGTCTCTTCCCCTATCTTGGTGACCGAGAAGGCCCCCGTTCCAGATGGGGAGCTACAAGATGGGGAGCCCGTCCCGGCCCGGGTCCCTGAGTGAACTTCTGTTGTGTGGAGCCACTGAGATTTGGGGGGTGTTTGTTCCTGCAGTCGAGTCCAGCTGAGCCCGACTCTCCCACCTCTGAGGCCCCCACCTGCTGCGTGTGAGAAGGTGGCTGGACGCTGCACCACATCCCTGCCCTGTGGGCAGCCCCTGGGAGGGCTCCGTCAGTGCTTTCTGGAACAGTCTGAGTGAGGCTGGGCTGCACAGCTGCACAGGATACTCTGGCCTGTGCTGATGTGGCCTCTTGTCCACGCCAGGACACCAGTGGGGCCCTCAGCTCTGGGCTGGCATGGGGCAGCTTCCCTTCTCTGTCGGGCCTTTCCGAACCTGGCCGAGCCACACGGAACCTGGGCACAGCTGGGGTCCTTCCTGTGTGTACCCCTCCGGAGCCGGGTGCTTCCACAAAAGCCCCAGCTGCTGCTGGCAGGGTGGAGGGATGTCCATGCCACACTCACCCAGATGCTCCTGCCAGCGCTGGGAGCCAGGCATCACCCCTAGGCCAGCAAAGACCCAGCTGGCAGGACATGATCTGCTGGCAGCCCGAGACTCGGGGTCCACCCAGCCTCATCCCTGCCCATCCCTCTCGACTATTACCACCACCTGGTGCTGTCTTCTGTCTTGGGACCTTGGCTCAAGCTGTCCCCTTTGCCTGGAACGTCTTTCCTGCCCTGTCTGCCTGTAAGCGCTTTCTGCCTCCTCCCACCCCTGGCGCAGGGGGCTCAGGGGATGTCCTCCTCTCTTCTCCTATCACACCCTGCTCACCTCTGCAACTTTGACATGACCCCTGTCACTTGGGTTTGCACCCCACGGTTGACTTGTCCGTCTGCCCTAGAAGACTGTGATCCTCGAGGGCAGGGAGCGTGCCATTCCTGGGTGTTCTCTCCACCCTTCGTGGCGTGGATGAATGAATGCTGCCCCGTCCCGGGAAGCGGCACCTGTTTATTGACCATCTACTACACGCTGGGCCCGTCACACTCCCGCAGTGCTTGGGATCCGCTCGTGCCACATGGTTATCACGTGTGCTTAGAAGACCAATGCTATTGTTCGTTCCTGTCTGATCCTGGGTGGCCCCGAGAGCAGAGCCCAGTGAGGGCCTGGGTGCAGACAGTTTGCTGGGAAGGGCTCCCAGGGGGCTGTGTGAGGGGCGGGAGAGGGAGACAGAGAAGGAGGAGAAGCCCATGCGGTGGCGGGTGGAGGGTGTGTCATAGGCCCCACCCAAAGCAGCTGCTGGACCTCGAGTCTCCCCAAAGCTTTCATTCTACTCTCGGGGCCCCCACCTGACCCGAACCCCTCCCCCAGTCCTTCATCATTTCCCTGCTCACCCTCCAAGGAGCAAAGCAAAGAGGCTGCTTCTAGCTGTGTACCCACAAAGATGTGTTCAACCAGAACCCAGTTTGCGGTGGGGGGGGGGTGTGTGTCTTCCCAGCTCTTTCCCTTGCAGAAATTGGGGATTTTCTTCTGAATGTTGGAAGGGTCCAGGGCTTGATAACAGGGCCACGTTCCTGCACCCCCAGTCTTCTCCCTGCCCAGGTAGTGAAGTTTTCAACAGGCACCCAATTTTCATTAATTGGATCTAAAAGTGTTTCTATTTTCTGATTGATCCTGCTGAGGTAAACAGCACTGCCAAAAACGGGGGGGAGTGACGCTGCTGAGGGAGATGGGATAACTAATGTTACTTGACATTTACTCAGAGAGAGGAAGGGAGGGAGGTGAGTCACACACCAGAGTCTCAGCCCACAGATTTTGTAGAAACGAGCTGCCACGAGGCAGGCGGGAGCAGGCGGGCTCCGAGAAGCTTCAGTTCCCCCAATTTCTCAGGCTTCGGGGACCCCTGGGGGTTCTCAGCTCGGGGAGGAGAAGGTCTCTGTGTCATTAAATGGTTGTGCATTTAGCTCTGGAGGTGGGACCCCCGAGGATGCCAGCGAGGCTGAGGTGATCGCTCTCCGTTTGTGACAGGGAGAGACGTGAATGTGCGCATCTCTCTCTACGGAAGCCCTCTGTGGGGTGGGGGCTGGGGGGGGTAGCAGGGAGTCAGGCAGGAGGGTCTGGGGGCTTGGTTTCTCCTCCTACCAAAAAAAAAAAAGTAAAAAAGAAAAATCTCTGCCAAGCAATCTTTGCTTCTGACGGCCTCAGTTTCCCAACTTGGTGCTACACCCGCTGCAGTTTGCAGGAGGCATACTTACGCTTTGGAAATCACCACTGAAGGGGAAGGTGACAGGTCAGTGAGCCTGGCTCTCTGGAGCAGGACGGAGAAGGGGAATCAGGTGAAGCGCTGCCCTCACCGTCGCCACCAACCATGATCACCCGCTACGTGCAGGGCGGTCGTTGTTTGACTTGTTCAGCAAGGGTTGGCTGAGCACGTGTACTGAGCCAAGCTCTGCTTGTTGCAGAGCTTGTTGCCCGCTCGGCCTCCCTGCCCAGGCTTGCTCTCTCCCATGGCCTCCCGTCACCCTTGCTGCCTCGTGGAGCTGTGGCTGCCGTGCTCCGCAGACCTGCCACCCTGTAGATCTTCCCCCTCCTGCCTCCTGCCCTTTAGAGCTGATTGTGTTTCCTCCTCCTCTGGGTGTCTCTCCTGTCTCCTTCTGCCTGGAAGATTCTCCTTCCTCTGGGTACCAACAGCCTTGATTTTCTTGACTACCACATCCCAAACTACGTCCCATCCCCTCCCAAACCTGCTCCTCCTCCTGATCTCATCCCCTTGGGGCCTCTCCAGCCCAGCAGCCCCTTGAGCCAGACCTGACCTTCACCCTTCCCTCCTCCTTCACCTCATCCCCCGTAAACAGTCAGTCCCCAGTCATCCTGGTGTTGCGTCCTCTGCTTCTCTCAGGTGCATCCACACGTCTCCTTCCCCATTGCTGCTGACCTGGTCCAGGCTGCCGTCATCTCAGCCCCTGGCCGGTTTCTCAGCCTCTGGTCTGGCCCTTGCATTCCGTTCTCCACTCAGCAGCCCGAGTGTCCTTTCATTGCCTCTAACCCTCCAGGAGGGGAGTATCTTCCATGGCTGCTGGCTTCCATTGTTGCTGCAGAGAAGTCAGCTGTTGGTCTAAATAGGGATCCCTTGAAAATGAATGGCTTCTTTGGTTTGTTTGTTGTTGTTTTCTCTGCTGTTAGGTATCTTATCTCTTTACCTTTGGTTTTCTGCAGCTTCACTATGCTAGACTGAGGTGAGGATTTTTTTTTAAATTTTTTTTTAAATTTTTACTTATTTACTTATTTACTTTTGGCTGCATTGGGTCTTCATTGATGCGCGCGGGCTTTCTCTAGTTGTGGCGAGTGGGCGCTACTCTTCGTTGAGGTGCGCGGGCTTCTCATTGCAGTGGCTTCTCTTGTTGTGGAGTACAGGTTCTAGCTGCATGGGCTTCCGTAGTTGTGGCTCACAGGCTTAGTTGCTCGCGGCATGTGGGATCTTCTCGGATCAGGGATCGAGCCTGTGTCCCCTGCATTGGCAGGCAGATTCTTATCCTCTGCACCACCAGGGAAGCCTGAGGTGAGGATTTTTAAAATTTATCTTTCTTGGAACTCTTGGGGTGTCCTGAATCTATGGTTTGATGTCATTTATCTGTTCTGGAAAATTATCAGCCATCATCTCTTAAACATTGCCTTTGCCCATCTCTCTCTCTTCTTCTATCTTTCTTTCCTCTAATTAAACTCTGTATTTTCAATCTTCTCTGTCTCTTACTCTCTCCTTTTCCCCATCTTTGGGTCTCTATGCAGTGCACTCTGGATAC
Source organism: Physeter macrocephalus (assembly GCF_002837175.3). NCBI lineage: Eukaryota > Metazoa > Chordata > Mammalia > Artiodactyla > Physeteridae > Physeter > Physeter macrocephalus. The sequence continues at coordinate 87,724,998 of NC_041226.1, forward strand.
TACTTACTTTTTACTTATCTTCTTTTGACCTAATTATTTCTTTGTCTGCATTTAATCTGTTCTTAAACCCATCCACTTAGTGTTTTTTATCCTTTATTATTTTGAAATATATCACACATGCATAAAACACATAAATTATAAACATACAGCTTTGTGGAAGAGTGTGGGGCCGTCACCAAAAGGTCAAGAAATGAAGTCTGAGTATTTTATTTCAGTTATCATAATGTTCATTTTTAGAGCTTCTATTTGGTTCTTTTGTCAGCTTGCTATGTCACTTATAGTTTTATGTTCTCTGGTGATGTTTCAAGCTTGCCTTTTTATTTTTAAAAATATAGTAAGCATAGTTGTTTTATGCTAATTCCAATGTCTGAAAACTTTACAGGTATGTTTCTTTTTTTTTCTCATGGTGTCTTATTTGTGTGCTGGTTTTCTTTGTACGTTGGTCATAGTATTTGAAAACTTGAGTGCAGGGATAATTTAAGGCATGGGATGAAGTTACCTCTTCCAGAGAGAATTTTGGCTGCTTCTACCATGCACTTGGATGTGCTCCCTGTCTGGACCAACCTTCATCCAAGATTGAGGTTCCCTGGAAGACCTGAGTCATTCAAACCCAGTTATAGTTCCTCAGAGAGCTGGTCCACTTCTGGTCTCCCTCTGCCTGGGGATGTAGCCCTTGGGGTCCCAGCTAATTGTGGGGAGGATCTCCTGTTAGACTGTGGGTTCTGGGCTTTTGTTTCTGTCCCCCTAGCTTTTCACAACTGGCAGAGGGAAGGCTCCTCTGGGCTTTTGGAAAATCTCTTTAAGCAAAAGTGGTCTCCATGTGCATTCTCCTCTCTGAGTTCCTATTTGCCCTTCTGGTATGGTTTGGAAATTTCTTACTCTCTTGTAAACGTCTAATGCTTTTGCAAATATATATCCCTATCTCTATATTAGATATAGATACTTCAAGTATCTTGTTATCTTCAACTAGAAGCCTTGTCGGAAAGACCCAGCCCACATTTACTGGAAGTCTGAGTTATCTTTCTAAACAGGAAATCTGGCTACATCTCTCTTCCATTTAGAAGTCTTGATGGGCTCCCACTGTCCTCCAATAAAGAGGATAGTCTTGACTCTTCGCCCAATGTCTTGACAGATCTGGCCTTGGCCACCCTCCTCTGTAAGCTCACCTCTCACCTCTCCTCCCTGGTGCTCTCTGCTTCAGTCACACTGAGCTGTTCTGATCCCTGAAAGCCACTCACTTCTGAGTGTAGGCAGATGCTGTTTGGTTCCTTCAGCCTGTGGCCTGACTAATTCCTGTTTGCCCTCTAAGTATCAGGCTAGACATCACCTCTTCCAGGAAGCCTTCCCTGACTGCACCACTCCAAACTCTTGCTAGGTCAGGTGCCTCCTCTGGGCTCCCACACTACCCTGTACATCCCCCATCACAGCACTGACCACACTGCACTATAATTACATGCTTCCCTGTCTGTCACTCCACTAGGCTATGGGCTTAATTAATATTTTTGAATGAATGAATGGATGTATGGATGGATGGATGGATGGATGGATGTCCTCTTACTTTTTCCCTGACACTGTGAATCGTTCTGGCTCTTTGGGGACCCACCCCCTGCAACTGAACTGGTAGTGCCTGGCTAGAAGGGCTCCTTTCCTTGTTCTCCCTCCACATTAGCTGCTCAATCCTTTGCACAGAATGACTCCAACCTCCTTCTAACACACACTTCCCTTGGGGCTCATGCCCTCTCCCTGGCCCCTAAGCAAAGAACTGGGGCTGTAGGTCCCAAGAATAGGAGAATATACCAGAGGGGGCATTTTTAATTTGAACTATGGGAAAACCTATCTCCTGTAAAGTTCATTTCTGTGCCCACAAATTCCAAGACCTGCTTCTAGGAGAAAGTCAGGCTGGGAGGCGTGTCCGATGACGTCCAAGGACTCTGGGTCTCTGACTTGGGTTAGAATCCCTGACTGTGGGACTTTCCCCTATCTGTATTATTCATCTCAGAACACTGATGGGGGCCGGGCTGATGGTACATTCTCACTAGATTCTATTTACTGTCTTTCCATATACTTTGTCCCGTCCTCCGTGTCCCTCCCTGTCCCTCTGCCTTTGCTTGTGCTGTGCCCCTTTCCAGAATGCCCTTCCCCTTCCCCTGTCCAGTCACATCTGCAAGGCAGGCTCTGCCCCTCCGGAAGATTGTGCTGACCACCCTGGTCCATGCAAGCCTTTGCAGACGTCTTCCTCCACGACTCGAGGAGCAGCTAGGTGGCGTGGGGCCTCACTGTTCATTTGGAGCGTTGATTGAGCACCTCCTGTGTGCAGGGCCCTGTGCTGGGGACTCAGCAACGAGTGAGACCTGCAAGGCCCTGTTCTCTTGTTTCTTGGGGTGTGTCCCAGACTCGCCAGCAGAACAAGGGCTCTTAAAAAGGCTGTTTGCTTGTCTGGACTCTTGGTGGCTCCCATCTCCCGTGATCCCTGGCTGTCACTTGGAGGATGGTGGTGGGACCCGGGGGGGTGCGGGGTATGTGGCAGAGAAATATATTCTCTATCATTTTTTTTTTAGTGTATTTAATTTTTAAAAAATCGGAATATAATTGCTTTACAATGTTGTGTTAGTTTCTGCTGTACAACAAAGTGAATCAGCTCTATGTAGACATATATCCCCTCCCTCTTGGACCTCCCTCCCCCCTCCCCCCTCCATCCTACCCATCTAAGTCATCACAGATCACCAAGCTGAGCTCCCTGTGCTACACCGCTCGGTATCTTCTTCCTTTTCCTCTTGTCAGGGATTAAATGCTCCTGAAAAGATCAAAGGGCAAAAGTAGAACCAGAGACCTGGCCCCACCCTTCCACCGGAGGATGGGCCAGACAGAGGGCACTGATTCTGAAGGTGTCTAGGCTATGCGTGAAACCCCAGAAAACCAGAACTGGAAGAGTCCTGCAGACCTTACCCCCTCCAAACTTTACAGAGAGAAATCTGAGGCCCAGGGAGGGGAGGGGACCTCCCAAAGGTCACAGAGAAAGTCAGTGTCAGGCTGACACGGGTCTCCTGGCCTCACACCCAGCCCTCTGTCCACTGTAGCACTGAGAGGGGGCCCCAGCAGGACTCTGGAGGGCTTTTTACTCTTGACGGTGGCCAAGGCCCTGTGCAAAGACTTTCCAACATCATCTTGTCAAATCCTTCCACCGCACTTCGGAGGACACTGTTATTGTGTCTAGTTGCCAGAAGAGGAAGGTCAGGGATGGAAAACTTTTGCCCAAGGTCTCACAGCAGTCAGGAGATGAGCTCATTTTAAGCCCAAACCCCTAACACTTCCCTACACTGCACCTTAGAACTAGAGGCATATCGTCTTTAAACACAGCCTCACCACTTCCGGTCTCCGAGCCTCAGTCTCCTCATAAGCCAAGGAGGAGACCACCTCTCTCCTGGAGGTTGTTGCCAGGATGAAGTGAGTATGCATGTGGTCTGGCTCCTGAGAGGGGCTTGAGAAATGACAAGGGTGCAGTGGGAGGCCGATCTTCAAAATTTCTGCAAATGTGAAATACTTTTCCTTCCGCTTTTTTTTTTTCAATTTTTTTATCCATGTAAAATATACATAACACAAAAATTGCCATTTTAACCATTTTTAAGTGTTCCGTTCAGTGGCATTAAATGCATTCCCATTGTTGTGCAAACCATCACCACCGTTCACGCACAGAACATTTCGTCCTCCCAAACTGAAACTCTGTCCCTGTCAAACCCTAACTCCCCACTCCCCTTCCTTTACTTTTGAAAATGAACCTCCTGCCTGCATATCCTGGTTGAACAGGCCAGGGAGGGGAGAAGAGGACAATAGGCTGCCAGAACCATGGGGAAAAGGAAACAGGAAGTGAGAGGAAAGAAGAGGCTATAGGAAGTGCATCCCGGAAGCTGCCCCCTAGGGGCCAGGCCAACCCCACCCGAGGCAGAGCCAGCCACAGCCTGGGGACCTTTCCACCGGCTCCTACCACCCCTCCAAATAGAGCCCAAGACACCTTCCTGGCCCAGGGTCTCTTCAGAAGCCCACCCATTCTTAACCTGGAAAGTTTCAGGGTCCTCATCTGTAAAATGGGGTGGGGGAGTAAGAGCTGGTGTCTCCTAGGCTGTTGTCAGAATCAGTTGACAACACACGTGTAAAGCACTTGGCAGATGCTTCCGATGTGAACAGCCTGCAGCGTTGGCCGCCATTGTTTCCTTGGGGTATTTTTTGGTTTTATTTTGTTTTGGTTTTTTGCCGCCATTGTTGGTGCTCTTACTATTACTCCATCCCAGCAGCCGGAGTTGGAGCAAAGGTCCTCCCGTACCGGGAAGGAAAGGCCTTTTCCATCCACTTTATCCTTTGTTTCCCAGAAGAGCCCAGCTGGTCTCCTCACACCCATCGCCAAGTCCCTGAGCTGACTGTGGCCAATACATGCTGGGCAGTGTGGCCGAAAGAGTCGAGTGAGATGCAGTGCCCCTCCCAGAGGGCCCATCGCGGAGGGCTCGCAGAGACACCAGGAGGCAGACACAGGTTCGGATCTCTCGCAGTCGCCGAGGTCAGTGCACATTTAGGTTCGGGGGAAGGACGATGAAGGGGCCCTTAACTCGACCTAGGGGTCAGAGAAGGTTTCCTGGGGGAGATAAATAAAGGTGGGCAAACAATCCCGAAAGTCCAGGAGGTGTCAAATGCTCTGGGGAGTAAAGAGAACCGGAAGTGATTTAGTATTTCAGGGGCAAAGGGCATGAGGCAGAGAGAGGGAGGGGATGGGTCTGCAGGAGCCAAGCGGGGAGAGTGGGGGGCATGTTGAGGGCCTTTGTGCTCAAGCACAGAGTTTGAACTCTCAACTGCAGGTGACGGGGGCCATGGAAGTGGCAGCATCTGTAACTTGAAGCGCTCACCCTGGGGGCTGTGGACAGAGGGGGGTGAGAGAGGAAGATGATGGAAAGAAAGGTGGCCACCGTGAGCATTTTGCCAGAGATGTGGGCAGCCAGGAAGGGAGGAGAGAGGAGGGGGACTGCGGAGAAGTTTCAGAGGTCAAGCTGTCAGGACTGGTGTGGTCAGCAGAACACACCCCCAAAGACGTCCACGTCCTGACCTCCACACGTGTGAATATTTCATGTTACTTGGCAGGGAGAATTAAGATTGAAGATAGAATTGAGGTGGTTGATCACCTGACTTTGAGATGAGGAGATGATTCCGACTTATCAAGTTGGCCAGTGTGATCCTAAGGGTTCTTAATATGAAAGAGGGAAGAAGGGTCGGTGTCACAGTAAACGCAGACCCCACTGCCCACTCCTGGCTCTGGAGATGAAATGGGTCACCAGCCAAGCAACGTGGGCAGCCGCTACACTTGGAAAAGGCAAGGAAATGATTCTCCTCCAGGGCCTCCAGAAGGAACGCGGGGCTGCCAACACCTTGTATTTAGCCCCATGAGACGTGTGTCAGACTTCTGACCTGTAGAACTGTTAAGAGAGTAAATCTGTGTTGTTTTGATCACTAAATTTGCTGTGAGTTTTTACAGCAGCAATAGGAAGCAGATACAACTGGTGATGGGCATGGGGGCTGAGGATAGGGCATATTAAGGGCATGTGGCCTGGAGACTGGAAAGATGGCAATGCCCGCAACCAGGAGAGGCCACAGGGACAGGATGAGTATCTGTCTACTGCACTGACCTGAGCGGCCCAGCCCAGCCCAGGCCTTCACTAGGCACAGAGCCCAGGGACCCAGTAAAGAAGTTGAGGGCGGGGGCCACATCATCACGGTTGGGGCTGCAGTAGCTGCTGTCGGGTGAACGGATGGCAAGATCCCCCAGAATTCCTTGGGTTTCATTTCTCAAGCATCAGAACAACCACGCTCGTTAAGCTTTTGCTTTCTGAACAAGCCAGCGAAAGAGAATTGAAACCTCAAGGACTGAAGTCAAGGCGAGGTTAGAAGCCCAGGGCATAAGTAAGGACACTGTGGGCTCTCAGGCCTTAAAAGATGCCCTTGTACCCGAATTTTCCTGGAAGAGGGAGGGCAGGTGGACCTGATGGGAATCCTCTTCCCCCATCACTTTACGCAGCAATTCTTTTTTGTTCTTTTCTTTCCTCCAAAATACAAAGAGGCGGAGGTGGAGGGCTCCTCCTTCTCACAGGAGGAGCGTGGAGCCTACCCCCGCCGGAACCAGCGGCCACGCTGGCCTCTCCGCCGGCTTCGTTCCCCGCCTCCCCCAGTCCTTTGTCTGGCTCCCGCGCTGCCGGGCACGTGGTCCCCTGTCAAATTTCGGGCGGCTCCGGGGGACACGTGTCGGCAAGCCGGAGCTCCGCAGACCCCAAGTAACCATGGAAACGGTGGCCAATGGGAGTCCCGCTCTGCCTGCGGGGGCGAGGCCAAGCGCGGCCTAGGCAGGAGGGGCGGGGCGGAGCCGAGGTGTCAGAAAACTGAGGGCGGGGCCCAGATCACCCGCCGCAGCCTGGGCGGACCGCAGTGCACAGGATGCCTCCCTGGGGCCATAATGTGCCGTTATCTGGACGGGACAGCTTTGCTAACAATTGGGCAGCGTTTCCTTGGCACTCCTGGGATTTTGTCTGCCTTTAAGTATAACGTTAATGTTCGAGACCCCAGTAGATCTGGGTTCAGATCCCACCAGCAACATTTACCGGCTGTGGGCCTTGCACAAGTGACAGACTTTCTGCACTTCCATTTCTTCATCTGGCAAATTGAGTATTGTAAAGCTCCAGCGAGAGAATAAGCAGTTCGCCCAGGTCTGGCACCAGTAGATGCTCAATAAACAGCAGTGACCCTTATGACTCAGCTCCTTCTCTTGACCCACCAGAGAGGAGGGCCCCCGTTTGGGTGTGAAGAACCCACCCTCTCAGCTGGGAGCCCAGGGTGCTGACCGCTGACTCATTTGCTCAAGGCTGGTTCCAGCACCCGTCTCAACATGCTTGCTAACAAAATGGGAAGATGGCCTGGAGTCTGTCAGGGTCCTCATGGCAGCGGGCCTGCAGCTGACTTCCCGGAGGCAGACACAGAGCTGAGTACCTCCAGCTGCGGGGACAGAAGGAAAGGAAGGGTCAATGCCAAGGGCTGGGGACCAGGAAGCAGGGTTTTGGCACTTCTGCCGACCAGCCAGGTGACCCACACAAGCGTTTCTACTTCTCTGGGCAAAAGCATCTTGTGAAACAGTGAGGATGATACCTGAGGCCCTCCCACTCAGTGTGGTGGAGAAGCTGTAAAGAGGAAATGGATGGTCAGCTGCGCTGGGAGACCTGGCCCCTCTCTCCTGGCTTCCCCAAGGCTCAGCTCAGGGCCTGGGACAAACGTTCCCTAGCCAGGAGCTGCAGTTAGCTGGAATCTTTCTTTCACTTTTATGAAGAAGTGGAAAATGCCCTCATTCATTCATTTGTTCGATCAACCGAGTTTTCTGCGGGTCTGCTGTGTGCCAGGCACTGTGCTAGGTCCTGGAGCTAGAGCAGTGAACAAAACACAGTCCCTGCCCTGAAAGAGGTCACCGTCTGGCTGGGGAGACAGACGTTAAAGAAATGAACGTGCAAACAAACATGTGGCCACAAATATCTACAAATGCCCTGAAAGGAAAGCACAGGATCCGTGAGCATGAAGGAAATAAAAACGAGTCTGGGGGGAGAGGGCAGCCAGGGCAGGAAGTGACCTTCTAGAGGGGCCTGAGGACTGAGCAGAAGTCGGCCTGGTGAGGAGGGGAGGAAAGGTGTTTCAGGCAAGAGGAACGACACATGGGTGCCTTGAGGCCAGAAGGAGCTCGGGGCATCCACAGAAGGAGAGGGTCTGTGTGGCCCAGAGGCCAGCGAGGGAAGGAGTCAGCAGGTATCAGCTGAGTCAGGCAGGGTCACACCAAGGATCTTGAGTTTAGAAAATGGGCTATGCCATAGCCTCATGGGGACTGACATGAAAATATACACCCCTGTTTTTCAAAGTTACCTCCTGGATTGGGCTGGTGTTCAACTTGGTCTCACCTGCCTTCCACCTTTTCCAGTCTGAAGGCATTGGATGATCCAAAATCAGATGAGTTTCATTACTACTCAGCACCACCCACTGACTATGGCAGACAAGGAGACACACATTTACTGAAAGATTTTTAACACAAAGGTTAGAATTAGGGTTAGGGTTGGGTTTCGGTTAAGGGTAGAGTTGGTATTGGGTTTGGCCCGGAAAGGATTGAGGTTAGATCAGGATTACCGTTGGGTTCGGGATCAGGGTTGGCCTTAGGATTAGGGCTGGTATTGGGTTTAGGGTTGGGTTTAGGGCTGGTGTTGGGTTAGGGTTTGGATTGTGGATTGGAATTCCGTTAAATATACTTATATCACCGGCCCCCAACAGAATATCTAGGAGGTAATAGGTGCCCAAGGGATATTTTTAATGAATTAATTACTGTGGTTTATTGTGAACAAGAAAGACAAAGGGCCAGGCAGGGTCACTTCCCTAGATATTCTGGTTATTTGTCTGTGTGTCGTGCTAAGTGTGAACAGACTGATAAAACTCACCGGTGTGCTAAGTTTATATGCATCTGTCTAAGACTGCACTAAACATCATACTAAAGTAGAAAACAAGAGGAAAGTAGTCTGGGCATATCAACCCAGTGAATCAGGGAGGGAAGGGATAGAGAGCTCAGGAGACCAAACACTTCGAAACGGTCCAGGTGTGAGAGCCGAGGTGGTTCCAGGCAGAGGTCACAGTAAGGCCAGCAGGAGGTCAAAGGGACTAGATCAGGCTGGAATGTGGGGTTTGGATGAGGAGTTGGGGGAGGGAAAAAGTGAAGAGACGAGTGATGAAGTTAAAAAGATGGGCAGACCACAGATCATGGAAAGCCCCATAAGCCATGGAATGTAACCCGAGTAACTCGTGGGGCCCTACAAAGTTTCATTAAAAGGAGTTTGGGACAGCACCCACATATTATTTACAGGGGTTTCCAATATTCTTTTTCTTGCAAAGAGTGTCACGGAGGGTCCAGTTTCTAACCCCCGGCAACTCTGCCCAGTCCCCTCACCTCTCCCTCCAGGGCGCTTGTATTGTGCTCTACTCCAGAACCCCTCACCCTCCTGCCTCTCTCTGGCCACTCAGTTCTTCATTTACGGCCCCACTCACCCTCAGGGACTCCAGTCCCTTTCTGTTCTCCCCACTGCACAGAGCCCCCAATAAAGAACAGCCCAGAACCGGCCCAGCAAGCACACAACCGTGCTCCTTCCCCTCTCCTTTGCATCCCTGCCTCTCCCTGGACCCAGGCTGGGAAAGGGAGAGCTCTCTGCAGAGGGCAGAAGGAGGGCCAAGATCAAGATCCTCTTTCACGAGACCTAAGTGAGTGGGGACCGTTGCTGTGCCTCGTCCCTGTCCAGGTATAAAGAGTGCAGCATCTCCGTTTGAGCTGGAGAGTGAAGCAGTCAGATCTGTGAGCTCCTTGGAAGCAGGGCTCCGTGTGTTTGGTGGGTGGTGCCCCAGCAACACCAAGAAGATCCTGGTTCCATATGCGATGTGTGAAGAGGTCAGTGATAAGTGAATGAATGAATGGATGGATGGGTGGATGGATGGATGACTGAACTCCATGAGCATTCCGGATTTTCGCGCAGGCCTCAAAGACCCCAGGACGGTTGCACCCTCTCCTCAGCCTCCGTAAATCCTCATTTCTCATCTTCGCGCCAACCGACCAGGGGCCTCGCAACAATGACCTCCAGGCTCAAGGGGGATGGGGACCAGGCTTCCCCACCCACGCAGTAAAGCATCTGGACGGGCTCCACCAGTCTGCTGGGAATGGCCGGTGCTCCCCTGGGTGAGAACCGTGGCGCACAGAAAACCTCCCAGTGCTTTTGGCTCTGGTTGTAATTCTGGTTTCCAGCAACACATAAAAATAGCTTCAAGGACATCCGAGGGGCGGGAGGAGGGAGACCTGGTCCCCTGGCTTCCAGAAGAACTAGATAAGCACGACTCCCATCTCTCCTTCTCCAAGGGCCAGACAGCTGCCCGTATGACTCCAGATTTGAACCTGGGTCTGTATCTGTCTGCGAACCACAGGCCTAGACTCGCAAACTCCTCAGTTATCAGCCCCCATTACCCAGCTTCGGGCAAAGAGAGGCAGATGTAAAAGTCATGCAGGAAAAAATGTCTGAAATCCCTCCCACTGCCAGCTCTGAGAATGACTCCTGCAGGGCCCCCGTGCAGTGCATGATGGGAAGATGCAAGAGGCTGCAGTCCTGAGCAGACCTGGGGAGCCTGCAGGATAACACGCTGGGCTGAGGAGGGGAAAGGGGGGCGCTGCCCAGCCGTAGGGGTCTTGCGGGCCTCTGCCTGGGCTCCAGTGCTTTGATTCCCCCCCCAGTGATGATGCAAATGTGTGCCGTAGACCACCTTCCAGGCCCTGCGGGACCCATCCAAGGACAAGAGCCCCCAGCCAGGGGTAGGAGGGGGAAGGTGGTAGAAGCACTTTAATAACAGACATGTTATGAGCACGGACTAGTCCGGTGCTGTGCGTGCATCGTCGGAATCCTTACAACCAATGAAGGACTTATGGTTTGTCCCATCACACGGATGAGTAAAGTGAGGCTCGGAGAAGGAAATAACCAACTGCACAGCCGGCAGGACGCACGTCAACAGGGACAGAGGCAGGATTTGCGCCCGGGGGGACTCGGGAGCCTGTGTTCCCGCCTCTGCACTAAGGGGTGGGCTGAGTTTCTTCCCTGCCTCCCAAAGGCCCCAAAATAGGCCTGCTTTCCTGATGAAGCTCTCCTCCCCTCAGTGCCACAAATACCCACATTCCCAGGCCGAATCCAGGGCGGGGCCCTCAGGAGCTCGTGGCCAGCAGGACCTATTTCTGGCTGCAGCCCGGACCGGCCACAAGAGACCTTCTGTGGTGGCCTCGGCCGCAGCCCACAGCCGAGGCTCAGGCCCTGGCAAGGGCTCCAAAGGGCCCATTGTCCGGCTGCCTGGGCCGCTGAGCCTGGCTCCTGGACATCCGGAGCTGAGGGCAGAGGGTGACCTAGGGCAGGGTGGACTGAGGGGCCTGTGTGAGAGCTGCAGCCAGCTCGGAGATGTCTCAGTGTCCACTGTGCCCACTTGAGGAAGAAAACAGACTCCACCTCGGGACGGGCCTCAGGCTGGCTTCAGACAGGCCCCGAGGTCTCACACACACACACACACACACACACACACACACACACACAACTGCCAAGGGCAGCCACCATGTCCACAGGGAAGCAAGGCGGTGACAAACAGGGTTGAGAGCTGGGTGGGTTCAGATTCTAATACTGGCTCCTCCAGTGCTAACCTGGGCAGGTCACGCCACCTCTCTGAACCTCAGTCTCCTCATCTGTGAAATGGGACAGATACCAACCCCTTTTTATAGATGTGCAAACCCAGCTTCAGAGAAGGGGCTTGCCTGAGGCCACACAGGCAGGATCTTTTTTTTTTTTTTTTAACATTAAAAACATCTTGATTAGGAACATTTTCAAACATACACAAAAGTAAAGAGTATAATAAAACCCCATATGCCGTCATTCAGATTCAATAATTATTGAGATTTTACCTGCTTTATTTGTCCCTTTCAATTATTTTGTCGCCACTAAAGTGAATTTAAAGCCAATCCTGGGGGGAATTCCTTGGCTGTCCATTAGTTAGGACTCCACGCTTCCACTGCACGGGGCACGAGTTCGATCCCTGGTCAGGGAACTAAGATCCCGCATGCGGCGTGCAGGGCAGCCAAATAAATAAATAAATAAATAAATAAATAAAGCCAATCCTGGACACATCACCTCATCCCAACACACTTCAGTATTCCTCTAATATAAGGACATAATAGCATTGTCACACCTAGCAAAATTAACAGCAATTCCATGGCGTCATCTAATATCCGGTGCATAATCTATTTATCCTGATAGTCTCATCAATGTGGTTCTCCAGGCGATTTGTTTGAGTTAGGATCCTTGGCAGGTCTACACATAGCATTCAGTTGTTGTTAATTTTTTTTTTAATGTATTTTCATGCCATTGACTTATTGAAGATACTGAGTCAGTTGTCCTGTGGAATGTCCACAAATTGTTGTCTGTTTGCTTCCTCGTGGTGTCATGTAACTTGTTTCTCTATCCCTATATTTCCCATGAAATTGAGCCTCCTCCCCTTTTGAATAACTGTTTTGATGAGATATATTGGGTGGGCCAAAAAGTGACTTCTGTTTTTAAGTAAAAATAAAAGACACAATTTTCATTTTCACCAAGAACTTTATTGAACAATGTATTCACTGTTTTATTCCACTACCTTCTGCCATTTTTCAGGCAACTTCATAACTCCATCTTCCCAAAACTTTGTATCTTTTTGAGCAAAGAACTGTCCCAGGTGCCTTTTACAGTCTTCCAGGGAATTGAATTTTCTTCCATTAAGAGAATTTGGTAAAGACCAAAACAAATGGAAATCCGAAGGTGCAATGTCCGGTGAATACGGAGGATGAATCCGAACTTCCCAGCCAAGCTGTTAACAGTTTTTGTCTGGTCATCAAAGAAACATGCGGTCTCGCGTTATCCTGATGGAAGATTAGGCATTTTCTGTTGACTAATTCCGGACGCTTTTCGTTGAGTGCTGCTTTCAGTTGGTCTAACTGGGAGCAGTACTTGTTGGAATTCATTGTTTGGTTTTCTGGAAGGAGCTCATGATAGAGGGCTCCCTTCTAATCCCACCATATACACAGCATCACCTTCTTTGGATGGAGACCGGCCTTTGGTGTGGTTGGTGATGGTTCATTCTGTTTGCCCCGCGATCTCTTCTGTTCCACATTATTGTACAGTATCCACTTTTCATTGCCGATCACAATTTGTTTTAAAAATGGAACGTTTTCGTTAGTTACGTTTAAGTAGAGAATTGCATGGGGAAATACGGTCAAGAAGCTTTTTTTTTCTTAACTTACGTGGAACCCAAACCCAAACGTAACCAAGCAGGTGCAAATGATTTTCAGTGTTTGATTTGGATATTTTGAGTATGTCGGCTACCTCCCGTGTGGTATAACGTTGATTGTTCTCAATTAATGTCTTGATGTGATCGCTATCAACTTCAACTGGTCTACCTGACCTTGGAGTATCGTCCAGCAAGAAATCTCCAAGCACAAAACTTCACAAACCAGTTTTGACATGTTCGATCAGTCACAGCACCTTCTCCATATACTGCACAAACCTTTCTTGAAATAATAAAGCATAATATGCCAAAACTGTTGCTTTTTTTCTTCCATCTTCAATATTAAAATGGTTACACAAAAAAATTCACCAATTTTGATAAGTTTTTTTTTAATACATGCTGATATGACAGCTGTCACAACACAATCTAACAAAATTGTTTTGAATGAAGTTAAAAACAACTAAGCGCTACTAGAGCCAGCTTACGGAAAACATCAAATGAACTTTTTGGCCAACCTAATAATTCACACCGTAAACATCACTCTTTCAAAGTGTACAATTCAATGCTTTTTAGTATGTTCACAGAGTTGTGTGACCATTACTGTTGTCCAACTTCAAAATGTTCTCATCAAACCCCACACCCATTAGCAGTCACCCCCCATTCTGCCCTGCTGCCAGCCCCTGGCAACCACTAATCTACTTTCCTCTCCCTGTGGATTTGCCTACTCTGGCCATTTCATATAAATGGAATCACACAATATGTGTCCTTTTGTGACAGGAAGCTTTTATTTAGCATAATACTTTCAAGGCTCATCCGTGTTTTACCATGTATGAGTACTTCATTCCTTTTTATCGCCACATAACGTGCCATTGTATAAATATACCCTATGCTGCTTATCCATTCATCGTTGATGGACATTAGGGCTGTCTCCACTTCTTGGCTCTTATAAGTAATGTATCTATGAACATATGTGTACAAGTATTTGTGCGAATTTATGTTTTAGTTCTCTTGGGTGTATATACATAGCAATGGATGCTAGGTCATATGTAACTCTGTGTTTAACATTTTGAGGAGCCACCTATCTGTTTTCCAGAGTAACTGTACCATTTTACAATACCACCATCAATGTATGAGGGTTCCATTTTCCCTACATCCTCACCAACATTTGTTATGGTCCATCTTTTTTATTTTAGTCATCCTAGTGGGAGTGAAGCAGTATCTCATTGTGGTTTTGATTTGTGTTTCCCTAATGACTAGTGGTGTCGAGCATCTTTTCATGGGCTTAGTGCAATTTGTATGTCTTCTTTGGAATTTCTCAGTTGGATTATTTGTCTTTTATTATTGAGTTGTAAATAATTCTCTATATAGACAAGTCCCTTATCAGATACATGATTTATAAATTTTTTCTCCCATTATATGGGTTGTGCTCACTTTCTTGCCATCCTTTGAAGTACACTTTAAACTTTTATTTACTTATTTATTTATTTATGGCTGCTTTGTGTCTTTGTTGCTGCTTGCAGGCTTTCTCTAGTTGTGGCAAGTGGGGGCTACTCTTCGTTGCCGTGCGTGGGCTTCTCATTGCAGTGGCTTCTCTTGTTGCGGAGCATGGGCTCTAGGTGCGTGGGCTTCCGTAGTTGTGGCACGTGAGCTCAGTAGTTGTGGCTTGTGGGCTCTAGAGCGTAGGCTCAGTAGTTGTGGTGCACAGGCTTAGTTGCTCTGAGGCATGTGGGATCTTCCCAGACCAGGGCTCGAATCTGTGTCCCCTGCATTGGCAGGTGGATTCTTAACCACTGCGCCACCAGGGAAGTCCCGGCTTTAAATTTTGATGAAGCTGCATTTATTTATTTATTTTGTATCCCTGTGCTTTTGGTGTCACATGCCTAAGGAATGTCATGAAGATTAATGCCTTTGTTTTATTCTAGGAGGTTTATAGTTTTCACTCTTACTTTTAAGTCTGTGATCCATTTTGTGTTAACTTTTGTATATGGTGTGAGGTGGCGATATTAAGTCTTGTAATCCATAAACATAGGATGTCTTTCCATTTGTTTAGGTCTTCTTTCAATTCCTTTCAGCAAAGTTTTGTAGTTTTCACTGTACAAACCTTACAGTTCTTTTGTTACGTTTATTCCTAAGTATTTTATTCTTTTGGATACAAATATAAATGGAATTATTTTCTTAATTTCAGTTTTAGAGTGTTCATTGCTATATAGAAATTGGTTTTGTATATTGATCTTATATCCTGAAACCTTTCTGAACTCATTTATTTGTTCTAATATATATATTTTAGTGAATTCCTTATGATTTTCTATACACAAGATCATGTCATCTGCAAATACAGATAGTTTTACTTTTTCCTTCCTAATCTCGATGATTTTTATTTCTTTTTCTTGCCTAATTGCTCTGGCTAGAATCTCCAGTACAATACTTAACAGGAGTGGGGAGACTGGGAATACCTGTCTTGTTCCTTCCTGGTTTGGAGGGAGACTTTCAGTCTTTCACCACTAAGTATGATGTTAGCTGTGGGTTTTTCATAGATGCACTCAGGCAGAATTTTAATCCACATGTGAGGGACTCCAAAGTCCTGACTCTTGCCTTAGTCCTAGGACATAAGAGGAGTGGCCTGGTCAGGAAGAGGTTCAAAGAGCTGTCAAAAACTCGAGATGGACGTGGAGGGTCTGGGCTACTTGGGAGGAGTCGATTCCAGCAGGGGACACCAAGCCCCACTGACAGTAGGCCCTGTCACCATCTTCCCTGCAGTCTTACAGAGCCCTTGGCCAGGCAAAACAAATGTGGGAAACTCACTGTCATAGCCCTCAGGTGCCCCCATCAATGTTCAGCTCCTTGCAATCCTACCACACACCGTCTCGCCTCCCATTCTGCTCTGAGACAGAACGTCCATGGAAAAAGGAAGTGGGAACAGCTGTAATCAGCACAGGTAGGAGGGGAAGATGGACAAAAAGAGGCAGCCAGATGGAGAGGTTGAGAGACTTGGGAGCTGGACTTTTAGGTTCGAGTCTGCCCCTCCCCCCAACAATGTACCAATGAGGTGACCTTGGGCAAGTCTTTTCAGCTCCCTGAGTATGAGTTTTCCTATCTTTAAAATAGGGATAGTCATTAAAAAGTCCACAAATAACAAATGCTGGAGACAGTGTGGAGAAGAGGGAACCTTCCTACACTGTTGGTAGGAATGTAAATTGATGCCACCACTATGGAAAATAGTCTGGAGGTTCCTTACATAACGAAAAATAGAGTTGCCATATGATCCAGCAATCCCACTCCTAGGTATATAAACAGAGAAAACTATAATTTGAAAAGATACATGCACTCCAGTGTTCATAGCAGCATTATTTACAATAGCCAAGACATGGAAGCAACCTAAATATCCACCAACAGATGAATTGATAAAGAAGACGTGAGATATATATATATATATATATATATATATATATATATACACATACACATACAATGGAATATTACTCGGCTGTAAAAAGAATGAAATAATACCATTTGCAGCAACATGGATGGACCTAGAGATTATCATACTAAGTGAAGTAAGTCAGAAAGAGAAAGACAAATACCATATTATATCACTTATATGTGGAATCTAAAATATGATACAAATGAACTTATCTAAGAAACAGAAACAGACTCACAGAGAAAACAAGCTTATGGTTACCAAAGTGGAAAGGGGTAGGGGAGGGATAAAGCAGGTGTTTGGGATTAGCATGTACAAACTATAGATAAACAACAAGGTCCTACTGTATAACACAGGGAACAATATTCAGTATCCTGTAATAAACCGTAATGGAAAAGAATATGTGTGTATATACGTATGTGTGTGTGTGTGTGTGTGTATATATATATATATATATATATATATATATATGAAACTGAAAATCACTTTGCTGTACACCAGAAACTAACTCAACATTGTAAGTCAACTATATTTCAATTAAAGCATTAAAAAAAAAAAAAGCCCCAGCTTTGGGTGAAAGAATTCTATGGAGGAGAAAAAAATAAGTAAAATAAAATAAGGATAGTGACAAAATCCACCTCTCAGGGCCGCTGTGAGGGTGACGTGGGATAATACTCGTAAGGTGTTCAGCGCAGCATAAAACACATTCTTGGCGCTCCATAAATTCTGGTTATTATCGCCTTTATTATTGTCAATTTTACTCTTACCTACGTTTATACTATTGCTGCTGGTATGATGGTGGCCAATCCAGCATTCCCAGGAGAGTAATAGCCTTCCTGAATGTTCAGCCCTTGTCTGGTGATGTCCAGGGGCCCCAGGACTCCCGTGTTCCTGTTCATGCTGCACCCCACGTGGGGCCCAGCTTGAGAGAGGAAGCTTCTTCCACCACAGCAAGAGCTTTGTCAGCTAAGAAGTTTCCCCAAGGCCCTTGTAAGTCTCTATGCCAGGCACTCCAGAGATGTCACCTCATGGAATGTTCACCCCATTTTACAGAAGAGAAAACTGAGACTCAGAGAAGTTGAGTAATCATCTAAGACCGCATAACTAGTAAGAGATGAAAATGGGATTTGAACCTGGATCACTGCTCTCACCTACTGGGCCACACCCCTCTCCTCAGCCATTGGCCAAACTGGAAAGTTCAGGAAGTCACCTTGAGATAAGGAGGAGGGGGCCCAGGTAGATGTCCCAAAACGCCCCAGAAAGGTCCATGACAAGAGCAAAGCAGAGCTCCACATCACTGGGCCCTGAGGATCTATAGTTCTAACCCCAAGCACCCATAGAGACCCTGCCCTGGGTGGCTCTCAGGGGCTGAGGGGCCATCTGGGTACCTCTGGGGTACTATCCTGTAGTCAACCCAAGACCCACAGAGCTTCCAGACAACCTGCCGTTAGGTGCCATCAACTGACATGACGACTGACCCCCATCCTTCAACTGCATTTTGGAGCCGAAATGCAGATGTTACCATTTTCTTATGATAAACTCCTTTGGTAAATTGTGGACACCAGGGAAGTCATTGTGGATCTTAATTCTGCCCAAACAGGAACCAGCACCTCTCCTGGCTTTGGGCCCTACCGAGCTGAGAACCCTCCCAAGCCCCTCTCCAAACCTGCTCGCTCGCAGTGGAGGCTATTTACTTCCTGGGTCCTTCGCTCCCCACTCTTCACCCACAAAGTCGCTCACTTCTGAGGGTGGGCTTGGGGTTCCTAGGCAACAAAAGCCATCACTGAGCACAAAGACGCTACCCCCGTTTCTCCATCCTGTGAATCTCTCATTCGAGCATTCAGCAGATTTACTGCCAAGCTGTGCCAGGTGTGCTGGGGACTTGTGACTCAGGCTCCCGAGCCAGGGGAAGGACACAGGGCTTCCCTGGTGGCGCGGCGGTTGGGAGTCCGCCTGCCGATGCAGGGGACGCGGGTTCGAGCCCCGGTCCGGGAAGATCCCACGTGCCGCGGAGCGGCTGGGCCCGTGAGCCGTGGCCGCTGAGCCTGCGCGTCCGGAGCCTGTGCTCCGCA
>NC_041226.1:87750001-87752101 GCF_002837175.3 Physeter macrocephalus
AGTGTTCATAGCAGCATTATTTACAATAGCCAAGACATGGAAGCAACCTAAATATCCACCAACAGATGAATTGATAAAGAAGACGTGAGATATATATATATATATATATATATATATATATATATACACATACACATACAATGGAATATTACTCGGCTGTAAAAAGAATGAAATAATACCATTTGCAGCAACATGGATGGACCTAGAGATTATCATACTAAGTGAAGTAAGTCAGAAAGAGAAAGACAAATACCATATTATATCACTTATATGTGGAATCTAAAATATGATACAAATGAACTTATCTAAGAAACAGAAACAGACTCACAGAGAAAACAAGCTTATGGTTACCAAAGTGGAAAGGGGTAGGGGAGGGATAAAGCAGGTGTTTGGGATTAGCATGTACAAACTATAGATAAACAACAAGGTCCTACTGTATAACACAGGGAACAATATTCAGTATCCTGTAATAAACCGTAATGGAAAAGAATATGTGTGTATATACGTATGTGTGTGTGTGTGTGTGTGTATATATATATATATATATATATATATATATATATATGAAACTGAATCACTTTGCTGTACACCAGAAACTAACTCAACATTGTAAGTCAACTATATTTCAATTAAAGCATTAAAAAAAAAAAAAGCCCCAGCTTTGGGTGAAAGAATTCTATGGAGGAGAAAAAAATAAGTAAAATAAAATAAGGATAGTGACAAAATCCACCTCTCAGGGCCGCTGTGAGGGTGACGTGGGATAATACTCGTAAGGTGTTCAGCGCAGCATAAAACACATTCTTGGCGCTCCATAAATTCTGGTTATTATCGCCTTTATTATTGTCAATTTTACTCTTACCTACGTTTATACTATTGCTGCTGGTATGATGGTGGCCAATCCAGCATTCCCAGGAGAGTAATAGCCTTCCTGAATGTTCAGCCCTTGTCTGGTGATGTCCAGGGGCCCCAGGACTCCCGTGTTCCTGTTCATGCTGCACCCCACGTGGGGCCCAGCTTGAGAGAGGAAGCTTCTTCCACCACAGCAAGAGCTTTGTCAGCTAAGAAGTTTCCCCAAGGCCCTTGTAAGTCTCTATGCCAGGCACTCCAGAGATGTCACCTCATGGAATGTTCACCCCATTTTACAGAAGAGAAAACTGAGACTCAGAGAAGTTGAGTAATCATCTAAGACCGCATAACTAGTAAGAGATGAAAATGGGATTTGAACCTGGATCACTGCTCTCACCTACTGGGCCACACCCCTCTCCTCAGCCATTGGCCAAACTGGAAAGTTCAGGAAGTCACCTTGAGATAAGGAGGAGGGGGCCCAGGTAGATGTCCCAAAACGCCCCAGAAAGGTCCATGACAAGAGCAAAGCAGAGCTCCACATCACTGGGCCCTGAGGATCTATAGTTCTAACCCCAAGCACCCATAGAGACCCTGCCCTGGGTGGCTCTCAGGGGCTGAGGGGCCATCTGGGTACCTCTGGGGTACTATCCTGTAGTCAACCCAAGACCCACAGAGCTTCCAGACAACCTGCCGTTAGGTGCCATCAACTGACATGACGACTGACCCCCATCCTTCAACTGCATTTTGGAGCCGAAATGCAGATGTTACCATTTTCTTATGATAAACTCCTTTGGTAAATTGTGGACACCAGGGAAGTCATTGTGGATCTTAATTCTGCCCAAACAGGAACCAGCACCTCTCCTGGCTTTGGGCCCTACCGAGCTGAGAACCCTCCCAAGCCCCTCTCCAAACCTGCTCGCTCGCAGTGGAGGCTATTTACTTCCTGGGTCCTTCGCTCCCCACTCTTCACCCACAAAGTCGCTCACTTCTGAGGGTGGGCTTGGGGTTCCTAGGCAACAAAAGCCATCACTGAGCACAAAGACGCTACCCCCGTTTCTCCATCCTGTGAATCTCTCATTCGAGCATTCAGCAGATTTACTGCCAAGCTGTGCCAGGTGTGCTGGGGACTTGTGACTCAGGCTCCCGAGCCAGGGGAAGGACACAGGGCTTCCCTGGTGGCGCGGCGGTTGGGAGTCCGCCTGCCGATGCAGGGGACGCGGGTTCGAGCCCCGGTCCGGGAAGATCCCACGTGCC
>NC_041226.1:87752403-87796549 GCF_002837175.3 Physeter macrocephalus
GGCTGGGCCCGTGAGCCGTGGCCGCTGAGCCTGCGCGTCCGGAGCCTGTGCTCCGCAGCGGGAGAGGCCACAGCGGTGAGAGGCCCGCTTACCGCAAAAACAACAACAACAACAACAAAACAGGGGAGGGACACAAGCCACCATCTTTAGCCCCTGCGCTGTGCCAGGAGCCCTGTGCCTTATGCTTTCAGGCATCATCCCCCTGAAAGCTCAGAACAGCGCCATGAAGTATATGTTATCACCAATTCATGGACCCACGTGTCTCTTTACCCCCAAAATATACGCCTCGAGCAGCTGCTAAGTGCCCGGCCTGTGCAAGGCGGCAGATGCACAATGATGGCAGAGTCCCCAGGTCCCTGCCTGCTTACAAGATGCTCCCAAGTAGGAGAGGCAGACCCTGAACAAGAGAAGAAAGACAAGGTAGGGAGGAAAGAAGGGCCACAGAATGCAGTGAACACCGTAGGTGACCAGGCGGAAAAGTAACACAGGGCACCTCCTTTAAGTATGTTGATCCGGGAGGGACCCTCCGAGGAGGGGACATTCCGACCAGTCCAGTCTCGTCTCCTTCCCTTCCAGAGACGCTCCTGGAGCTTCCGGCCATGTCCACCCCCAGCAAGGATGGTGGGCCAGCTGGAGAGGCAGGCAAACCCTCCTCTCATCCTCTCCTTCCTGCTGACCCACTTGGCAGGGGAGGTGGGAGGAAACATGGCTTCCTCCACCAACGAGCTGTGGGACCCTGGGGGCGTCACGGTCCCTCTCTGGGCTTGGATCTGTGGAATTACCCACCCGGCCCCATCCTCCGTAACTGAGACCAGAGAACGTACAGGAAGCATTTCATCTATTTGAAAGCACTTTACAATGTGCAAGAAAATTACCATTACCCTGCAGATCCCAGAAGGAAAACGTGCTTCTCCATCACACCCAAGCTCTTCGTGACCGGCATCTGTGGGCCGTCGGGATCCTCCCAAGGCCTAGCGGAGGCCACATCACATCCTCCTCTTGCTGAAGTGGAACTGAGGTTTGGTTGCAACATGGTCAGCCTGAAGTCTCCCCAGATTAGGAGTGGGAAATCTACCCCCAAATAATACTAGCGGCAGATACCATTGAGCACTTGCTGTGTCCAGGTCAAGGCCAAGGTTCTTACATGGATTGTCATGTTTCGTCCCCACAACGGTCCTGCCTGGAAAGCTTTATGGCCATTAGCTGTGTTTTATGGGAAGGTGGGCAGCCAGCAGCTGTTCACAACCCTCAGGTTAGACACAGAATGGAGCAGAAGGTCCCCAGCCTGGACTTAAGACAAATGGGAAATCATTCACTCATCCGACCCCTACAGATCCCCTCACATACCAGGCATGTTCTAGTCACCGATGAACCACAAACACAGACTCCCATCCTCGTGGGGTTTACATCCTAGTGGGGAGACAACGGTGAACGAGAAAAATGTGCCACGTGTTAGATGTCAAGGAGGACAAGCCCCCGGATCCTGTTCTCCAAGCACCACTCTGTTGGGGCAAGAACAGTCAGTGCTTTGCAGCTCTTGCTGCTGGGGGATCAGGTCACCTGCACGCACTGCTCCGTCTTCTCTTTTGCCATGAGTGTCTGGATCCCCAAGACAGGCAGAGGCAGCCAGGAACGCTAAGGAACTTCATCCAAAGTGCGCTGCCAGTTGGGGTGGGCCGGAGGGGCCGAATGTGGGCCTCAGAACCCTCCCGCAAGCCTGGGGCCAGGAAGAACTCTCACCACCTCCAGGGTGAATTCCATCCGGTTCCTGCCATTGGCTTGAATTGTTTCCTGGTGGTTCTGGGTGCAAATCTACCCCACCCCGCAACTATGTGTAAGTTTCAGGGTCTCAGAGACGGGCTTCATTTTTCCTCTTTCTTCCATCATCTCCACAGGGCTGGGCCAGGGTAGTCTCCTCAGAAACCCCATAGTCTTAGGCCACCGGTTTAGTTGGAATCCTGGATGTTGGGGGCAAGAAAAAAAGAAGGATGGGGATTCCAGCTACAGGCTGGAAGGAAGAACATACACAGGGCAAGGCAGGCCGCCTGGAGCACCCTGGGGGCTCTGGGATGTGCTGGGTGGTACAAACAGCGCTCAGCACAAGAGTGCTTAGTAAATGAGAACTGGGCTGTGTGTGGGAACTCCCTGGCTGTCCAGTGGTCAGGACTTGGCGCTCTCAATGCCGGGGTCCCGGGTCAGGGAACTAAGATCTCTCAAGCTGTGCAGCACGGCCAAAAAACAAAATTGTTAAAAAAAAAAAAAAAAAAGAAGAACTGGGCTGTGTGGTCACCATTATTACTAATAAATCATAGTAAAAACCCTTAATGGGACACCAGTGGGTGAGGGATACGGAAAGGTAAACATTTGGAAAGACTCATCCATAATAATAATAATTTCAAAACTAGGCAATGCTTATTGAGTGATCCCTGATTCCAGGCACTGTGCTGAGTACGGACTGTCCACTCTCATTTTCATCTTGGAATCAGGTAAGGACTACTGGTTTCTCCATTTTACAGATGGAGGCACTGAGGCTTGAGGAGGCCGTGCCCAAGGTCACATGGCTGCTAAGTGGTGGCTCCGGGCCGAGACTGAGACAGCTACGTAGAATGGGGCTGGGGAAGGGTCAGAGTTAGGGCAGGGAGTAATCGTGGGGGTCAAGGAGGGTAGCTGGCTGCCCAGGCCTAGACTGGGGGTGCC
The DNA here is from genome assembly GCF_002837175.3 of Physeter macrocephalus. Classification (NCBI taxonomy): domain Eukaryota; kingdom Metazoa; phylum Chordata; class Mammalia; order Artiodactyla; family Physeteridae; genus Physeter; species Physeter macrocephalus. Next base: position 87,755,101 of record NC_041226.1, read on the forward strand.
ATGTTCAGTCCAGCAGGTAAGAAGCATCCCTGGTGGGAGCCAGGATGGAGAAGAATCATAAGTGACACAGAGGAGAAACAACACTGGACAGACTCCCCTCCAGCCCTGATCAGAAGTCAGTTCAGGGACTTCCCTGGCGGCGAAGTGGTTAAGAACCCACCTGCCAATGCAAGGGACGCAGGTTCGATCCCTGGTCGGGGAACTAAGATCCCGCCTGTCTCGGAGCAACTAGGCCCGAGCGCTATAGCCTGCGCGCCACAACTAGAGAACCTGTGTGCCACAGTGAAAGATCCCGCAGGCCGCAAAGAAGACCCGACGCAGCCAAATAAATAAATAAATATTTAAAAAAAAAAAGAAGTCAGTTCGGTGGACTCTGAAAGGACCTTAAATCTTATGGGGAAAAAATCTAAACTCAGCTTTCAAGCAAGAAAAGGAGCCCTTTGCTTCTCCATCTCATTTAACCCCTTCCTGGAGTTGAAATTGCCAATGAAAAAATGTGGGCATTATTCGGAAAATCCATCCATCCTTCCACCCCCTACGGAGCAGTGCTCTGTGCTAGACACGGTTCTAAGCACTGGGATACAGCAGGGAAGAAAAGAGACAAAAGATCCTGCCATCACGGGCTTGAATTCTGGTGGAGGGAGGTGGACAGTAAGCAGAAATGAGTAGGTTATACCCTTTATTAGAGGTGATAGAGGCTGTGGAGAAAAGTTGAGTGACGCAAGACAGCGGGAATGCTGGGAAGTGGGCTGTGATGTGAACGAAGGAGACCCTGGAAACCTTGGAGATAAAGGGACATTTCACCAAAGACACGGGGGGATGGGGGAAGGGCAAGTTGAATGTCTGGGGGAAGAGTGTCCAGTAGAGGGAACAGTAAGTGTGAAGGCTACGAGGTGGGACTTGAGGGACAGGAAGGCGGCCTGTGTGGCTGGAGTGGGGATGGGAAGAGGGGTGTCAGTGACGCCAGGAGATGAGGGAGGAGAGGCTTAGCAGCCACTTGGGGCTTTGGCTTTACCCAGGAGAGAGGTGGGACACCACTGGAGGATTCTGAGCAGGACATCTTCTGATTTACATTTTTAAAGGATCCCCCCACCCCCTCCCCCGCTGCTGTGCTGGGGATACTGAGGACGGCAGGAGGAGGGTCAGGGGGAGGCGGCAGATGAGAAGGAGCTGGGTTTGGAATTGATTTTGTTTTTTTTTTTTTTTTTTGCGGTACGCGGGCCTCTCACTGTCGTGGCCTCTCCCGTTGCGGAGCACAGGCTCCGGACGCACAGGCTCAGCGGCCACGGCTCACGGGCCCAGCCGCTCCGCGGCATGTGGGATCCTCCCGGACCGGGGCACGAACCCTCGTCCCCTGCATTGGCAGGCGGACCCTCAACGACTGCACCACCAGGGAAGCCCCCTGGAATTGATTTTGAAGGTGGAGCTGCCAGTATCAGCTGATGGAGGAGGGTTTTTGAGAAAAGGCAGAGTCAAGGCTGACCCCAGAGTTTTGGGCTCTGGGGCCACTTGCTGGATGACGAGCCATTAGCTGAGATGAGAAAGCAAGTTTTGGGGGGAAGAACAGAAGTTCCTTTTAGGCATTTTTTTTTAATTGGCGTATAATTGCTTTACAATGTTGTGTTAGTTTCTGCTATATAACGAAGTGAATCGGCTGTATGTATACATATATCCCCTCCCTCTTGCATCTCTCCCCCCTCCCCACCCCCATCCCACACATCTAGGTCCTCACAGAGCACTGAGCTGAGCTCCCTGTGTTATTTGAGATGCAGATTAGACCACTAGGTAGCCATTGACAAGATGCTTCTGGGTTCAGTGGGGAGGGCTGGGTGGTGATGTGAATGGGGTCCCCCTGATTCTAGAGGGACACCGGAAGGCTCCAGATTGGATGAGACCACCTAGGAAGTGAGAAAATAGGGGGAGCCTGTACTGTTTCCTAGAAACTGCCGTAACACAGTACCAAAGCTGGTAACTTAAAACAACAGAAAGTGCTTCTCTTACAGTTCAGGAGACTACAAGTCTGAGATCAAGGTGTCAGTAGGGCCATGCTTCCTCGGGACTCTGGAGAGAATCCTTCCTGGCCTCCTCCTGGCTTTGGATGGTGGCCAGCAGTCCTTGGCTCGCAGCTGCATCACTCTGACCTCTGCCTTGGTCGTCACAAGCCATCTGATCTCTCCCTGTGTGTCTCTGTCCTCTTCTTATAAGGACACCAGTCAAAGTGGATAAAGGCCCACCTGACTCATGTATGACCTCATCTTAACTAGTTACACCTGCACGATCCTATTTTCGAACAGGGTCGCCTTCCGAGGTTCCAGGGGGTGGGGCGTAGGACTCCAGTATATCTTTAAAAAATTTTTTTATTAAAAATCTTTTTAGGTTGTCTTTTTTGTATACTGTGGAAAAATACCCGAGACATAAAATTTACCATCCTAACCATTTTAAAGTGTACAGTTCTGTGGCATTAAGTACAGTCACGTTTTTATGCAACCATCACCGCCTTCCATCCACAGAACTCTTTTCATTTTACAAAACTGAAACTGTCCCCATTCAACACGTAACTCCCCATCCTCCCCTCCCCCAGCCCCTGGCACCCACCATTCTCCTGCTTGTCTCTGTGAATTTGATTACTCTAGGGTCCTTACATAAGCAGAATCCTACAGTGTTTGTCCTTTCGCAACTGGCTTATTTCTCTTAGCATCATGTCCTCAGGGTTCATCCACATTGCAGCATGAGTCAGGATTTCCTTCCTTTTTAAGGCTGAATAATATCTCTCAGCATATATTTTGGGGGGACGCGACTGAACCCATTATTGGGGTCAGAAGACTAAGGCTTGGTCATTCCAATATTAAGAGGCCTAAGACATGAGGAGGAACCAGCAAAGAAGTTTGAGGAGTGGCGGTGGGGAGGTGGAGGGAAATCAGGAGAATGTGCCTTCGGTATTGGGGGCGGGGAGTGATGGTCAGCTCCAGGGCTGCTTCTGGTCAAATAAGAGGTGGAAGGAAACGGACCATCGGGTTAGCAACGGGGAGAACATTGGTGACCCAGACCGGACCGGTGTTGGCGGGGCGGGAGGGGTGAAGCCTGTTTGCGGTAGGTTTCGGGAGACTGGGGTGAGAAGCAGGGACAGCAGGCAGATGACTCTTTTGATCAATTTTGTAATAAAAGGGAGCTGAGAAATGGGGTGATAGCTGGAGAGAGACACGCAGTCAGAGGTTTTGCAAAGATGAGAGTAGTTACCGTGCGTTTGTATGCGGGTGAGAATTATCCAGCAGGGAAGGGAAATCTGGTGAAGTGGGAGGCAAGGCGGAGTGGCTGGGGTGAGGCATGTCCCCGAGGGCAGGAGGTGGGATCTGACGCCCAGGGCAGGGTTGGGCGTCTCTAGGAGCAGGAGGGGCCAGAGGGAGCCGACCAGGTGCCGGGGTGGGGCGGTGGTGGCAGTCCCCGGATATTCTTTTTTTTTTTAATTAATTAATTTATTTATTTTTGGTTGTGTTGGGTCTTCGTTGCTGCACGCGGGCTTTCTCTAGTTGCGGTGAGCGGGGGCTCCTCTTCGTTGCGGTGCTTGGGCTTCTCATTGCGGTGGCTTCTCTTGTTGCGGAGCACGGCTCTAGGCGCGCAGGCTTCAGTAGTTGTGGCGCACGGGCTTAGTTGCTCCGCGGCACGTGGGATCTTCCCGGACCAGGGACTGAACCTGTGTCCCCTGCGTTGGCAGGCGGATCCTTAACCACTGCGCCACCAGGGAGGTCCCAGTCCCTGGATATTCTTATTGTTTATGTCCCTCTGAAATAGAACAGGGTCGTAGGTGACAGTCAGGGGAGGTGGTGCGGACGGTCTGGGGAGTGAGAAGGCACAGAGACCTGGGGAAGGCGGTGTGGGTGCCAGAAGGAAGAACAGCTGCCGTTCGTTTGCTGCGGGTTTACTCCATGCCAGGCACCAGGCGAATGGTATTCCACACGTTTTCTCATTTAATTCTCCCACCGACTCTGACATGTATTTTTATTTTCCATTTTACAGATGCGGAGACTTGAAGACTTAGGAAGTTGATGTAACTTTCTTTACATCATATAACCTGTAAGTCTGACCCTGAAGCCTGACTGCTAAACAAGCCTGTCCAAATCCTACAGGAAGCCTGGGGACTATTTTGTCAATTATTAAATTACGTTATTTTTTTTTCTCTCTGGAGAAGCACTAAACGTTTATTTCAGAAAATTTGGAAAATTCAAAGTGACATAAATATAAAAAAATTTTAAATGGCTCTAATTTCACCACCCAGAAATAATTACCATTAAAATGTGGTGGTTTCTTTGCAGTATTTTTTTCCACGCATATTAACTGTGGCAGATTTAATGTGTTCGGCAAATCCTGTTTCCCTTCTCTTCATGGCAGGCAGCTAGACTACATTTCCCAGCCTCCCCTGCAGGTGGGGTGGCATGTGACTGAGTTCTTACCAATGGACTGTGGGAGGGAGTGATGTCACCCCCTTCTGTGCCTGGACCATAACCTCTTCTGATCTTCCATGCTTTCTTTCTTCTCTTGCTGCTCATGGGATGGGAAGGACTCAGTGAAGGACTTCAAGACCCTAGGGGGCAGTTAGACCACTAGTCGGAAGGCTCCTGAGCTCCCGAATGACCCTACCTCCCCCTGATAGTTCCATAGGGTGGAATGAACCTTGGCTGTGTTGTCATTGGACTCTGGGCATTGTTTGTTAAAGCAGTTAGCCTGATACAGTAACATCACATAAATATTGGAATCATACTGTAGATACAGTTTTTAGGCTGATTTGTATTCGTTATTATTATTACTTACCATTTACAGCAGCCTTCTCCTATATTGTTAAACAATCTTGGATAGCATGGTTTTAATGGTAGTCCATTATAATTATTTATCTACTCAATCCCATATGGTTGGATATTTAGGTTGCTTCCGCCATTTTGCTTTTATAAGTCAGGTTCCAGTGAACATCCTCACGATAAATCAGGTCACCTGGAGATGCATCAGTTCATCCCACCTCTGTTTCCTGTCTCTGAGCCTCTCCTTCACCCGAGCTTAAGGAGGTGCCCCAATTCCATAGACACTATCTATAAAAACGAGTGTAGTGGGATGAAATGTACATTCTTGGACGCAAGTGTGTGGAAAACCTTGATTATTCTAGAATTGATCTCATCTTGCCCTTGTGTCCCCTTTCCCACTGATGTCTTGGCAGTGGACGAGGTGAGGTGACATACTGAAAGTCGTCTCTGCCTTTGTAAAACAGTCTCTTCCAGGCAAATATCTGGTCAATTCAAAGCCCTGACTCCTTGTAAGGGTGATTCCTCTGCACTCAGGCCATCTTATTTCCGCTTCCTTGTGTAGGTGGTGTCTGGCTGCGTGGAGAAGCTTATGTGGTCTAAAGGGGTTGAGGAAGGAGTGTCTTGTCCTACTTCCTGCACCTGCTCAGGTGTGGCTGGCTTGGTACGCACTGGTCTTTGGGCATCCTGCTGACTTTCGATGATGGTAATTCTGGATCTTGCTTTGTACCACACTTTGCATCTCAGAGTCAAGCCTCTTTTCATCTGTGTTGGTTTACTAGGGCTGCTGTGAGAAAGCGCCCCAAACTGGGTAGCTTCAAACAGCAGATATTTACTTATTCTGGAGTCTAGAAGTCTGGGATGAAGATGTTGCCCATGCCATGCTTCCTCTGAAGCCTCTAGGGGAGGATCCTTCCTTGCCTCTTCCCACTCTGGAAGCCCCAGGCCTGCAGCTGCCTCCCTCCAGTCTCTGCCTGCACCTCCTCCTCTTCTTATGAGGACATCAGTCATACCAGGATGCCTATCCTAATGTCCTCATCCTAATTCGATTACATCTTCAAAGAGCCTATTTCCAAAGATGTTCACAATCACAAGTACAGGGCGGGGGTGGTGGGGACCTCAACATATCTTTTTGGGGGAATACAATTCAATCCATAATACCGTCCCTGGACCTTCTCAGCTCCTGGGCTCTCTCCACTCCGTGTGGCAGTGAGGGTCCCTATTATGAGATTGTCCTCAGTTCCACCTGCCTGGGGACCTGCAGCCATTTCCACTCTCCTGCAGACTTGCCATGTGCAGTGTCTGGCCCAATGTGGACACAACCTGGGTGGGGGGGCACAGGCACCACCTTGGATATCCTCACATCCCCTAAACCTGTCTTAATCGTTCTGCTGTCCTAGGACCCTCTGACCATCTCTCCTTCTGCCTTGAAAGGGGCTTCCACACCCCCGCGCTGCCTGGCAACAAATCTTCTACTCTGTGCTACAGATGTTATCCACCATCCCTTCATGGGGCGAAAGCCTCATGGTTTGAGTTTCATGGTGGTGGCAATTCGAGAGAGAGGAAAAAAAAAATACTGGGTTAGCAAAAGGGAGAACACAGCAGGAAACATTTCAAAGATTCTACGCCTGTTAAAATGTTTTTGATGGTAAGCCCTATTTGCCTTGACCTTTGAAAGTCTAAACAGATGAAAACCCTGGTCTCCCTTTATCTGGCAGCCTGTCTACTCGCTCAGTGAACCCTGTCTGTTCCTCCAAAGGCTCCTGGCCCTTGATTTCTTCTTCTGGAACACTTTCCCTCCTATGCCCTTGCTGGGGCATTTCCTACTCATGCTTTGGGTCTCAGCTTGGACTCTACTTCATTGGGGAAGCTGTTCCTGATGCCCCAGATGGGTAACCCCCCCCCGCCCCGCAATTACACTTGGGACTGTGTGTTTTACGTCTGTGACCCTCAGCAGATCACAGCTTCACGAGGACAGGAGTCACACGTGCTTTGCTCCTCTCTGTGTTCCCGCTGTTGGCACTTGGTAGGAACTCACCGAATGTTGGGTGAAGGAATGAAAGCCAGTGAAGGTGACACGACATCGTTTTGTATTAGATTGAACCATAGGAGCTTGCCAACAAAATTTGGTTGATTTTGACCTACAAATATTCCAATTGCCTGTGAGTGAAGCTTTGCCACCCTCTCCTTTTTTTGCAGACTTCCATCCCTGGGTGACCATCAGCTTGTCTGCTGGGAGGAGAGGCTCTGAATGGTCTGTAATTTCTTGGCACTCCCCTTCTCCCCTCTTGTATTGGCCATCAACCTTTTCCTGGACCCAGGAGATTCTGCGTTGGGTGAGTTCAAATGCGTGTGATAAAATAGCCTACATGGTTTAGCCACTTTCTCCAATTTCTTCCTCTTTTCAGCTGTACTTTATCTATTTATTTATTTACTTATTTTTGGCCGTGCTGCACGGCTTGTGGGGTCTTAACTCCCCGACCAGGGATTGAACCTGTGCCCTTGGCAGTGCAAGCGCGGAGTCCCAACCACTGGACTGCCGGGGCATTCCCTCCAATTTCTAATTGTTCTCCAGTTTCTCTGTATCCTGGTGGATTACCTTTATGCATTGTGTCTTAGAGTGGCTTGGAGGTTGACCACTGTTTGAGCTGGTGTAGAGTTGCTGGTAAGAACAATGGATTTAGTGTCAAACAGCTCTCGACGTGGGGCCTGGTACACAGTAGGTGCTCGATAAATGCTTGTGGAATGATGGAGAACAGATTGGAGTTTGAGTTCCAGCTCTGCTACTTATTGGCTCGAGATCTTGGGCAAGTTACTTACACTCTCTGAGTCTCAGTCTCCTCCCCTATAAACTGGGGTAATCCTGTACCCACCTGACCAGGTATGTGGAGATGATGGAGGCACAGGGCTTTGTCTGGCTTGGGGTTGGGTCCACATGAGGCTTCATAGCAGTGGGAGTTGATGGTGGTGGCTGTCTCCCAGCAGTGTCCTCTCTTCTCTTCCAGACCGTTCTAAGCATCTCCTATCTGGCTTCCCAACTTCGTAGCTCTTCCCCTCCAGTCAACCTGTACCCCTCACCCAAGGATTAATCAGTGCTCTCGTCTGTGGTCCCATCACTTTCTGCTTAGCCTCACCCACCCACACTTCCAGCCTCGTCTCTGATTACACTCCTGACCTTCAACCAAACACGTCTGTCACTTGCTGTTTCTGCCCCAACCCCGCCTAGCTTCCAGACGTCTGTTCCACTCAAGTGATGTCTCTCTACGTCCCTTCCACCTGGGATGCTCTCGCCTCACCAAGTGAGACAATGTTTGTCAATGAACTTTGATGTCAGATGGCTAATATATATAAAAAAAAAAAAAGCAGGAAAAAATAAGTGTTGGAGAGAAGGTGGATAAATTGGAAGCCTTGTGTGCTGCTGGTAGAAATGTAAAACTGTACAGCTGCTGTGGAAAACAGTATGGCGGTTCCTCAAATAGCTAAACGTAGAATTCTCATATGATCCAGCGTAAATACCCAAAAGAATTGAAAGCAGGCACCTGAAGAGGGATTCGTACACCCATGTTCAAAGCAGCGTCATTCACAATAGCCAAGAGGTAAAAGCAGCCCAAATGTCCATTGACAGATGAGTGATAAACAAAATGTGGGAAATACATACAATGGAATATTATTCAGCCTTAAAAAGGAAGGGAATTCTGATACCTGCTACAACATGCATGAACCTGGAGGACATTATACTAAGTGACATAAGCCAGTCACCAAAAGAACAAAAACTGTATGATTCCAGGTATATGCCGCCCCTAGAGTCGTCAAGTTCCTAGGGTCGGGTAGTAGAATGGTGGTTGCCCGGGGCTGGGGGAGGAGGGAGTGGAGAGTCGTTTAATGGGGACAGAGGTTCAGTTGGGAAGATGTTCTGGAGCTGAGTGACACAACCATGTGAATGTACTTCATGCCACTGAACTTATACTTGAAAACGGTTGAGATGGTAAATGTGGTGTTTTGTGTATTTTAACAAAAAAAAAAAAAAGACTTCGACGACTGCCTTTGCCAGAAGCCACCATCAAGAGATGTCCTTGCTTAGGGACGGAGGGTGGTCTGCATGGAGGCCTCAGGCAGCCTCTGCGCTGCAGCTGCAGCCGCAGCCGGGACGCCAGGAATATTCCTGACCCCAGGGAAGGCCGAGACCTCCCTGATAAGCGGGGCTGCTCCGGGTCTCCCTCTGCCTCGTCCTCCCCTCACCTGGTCTCACCTCTCAGTTCCCCGAAACTCTCTGCTCCAAAGACCTTTCAGCCCCTACCCCAGAGGCCGTTTCCAAGGCCACACCTGGATCTGGGCTTCTCCAGGAATGCCCTCGCCCACCTGGAGTCTCCGTTTCCAGCTCCCCGTTCTCCGTCCGACTCCTGCCTTCACACACTCCCTCTGCGACCTTGAGTCCAATAATTCCTTGCCCCCTGCCATCTTTGACCCCCCCCTTTCCTTGTCCTTCCCCCACCGCCTCTGTCTGTCCTCACTCAGGTTACAGGCGAACGTCTCTGTTGCATCCACCCTCAGCCCCCTGCCCTTTCCCTCCTCCTATTTTCTCGCCAAGTCCTGGTCCCGGTCGAGTCCAGCGTGCTGCCTCTCGTGTTCCGGACCCCAGGCAGTGGAGCCGGCGAGGGGCCCTCTGCATCTTCTCTTCTCCATTTACCTCCTCCAGGCTTCTCTGCAGCTCTGCACCATCTCTCTCACGTCCCCATCAGCAGGCAACAAACACGCTGGAATGCCTCCCATATTTAAAACAGCCACCCCTTGACCCTACAATCCTCCCACTCCAGCTTCAGCGCTGTTTATCCGACCCTCTTCGGGGACACTTCCTCGTCAGGGTGGTCTTAGTGAGGTCTCTCTACGCGCCCCCTCCTGTGATCTCCTGAGCCCACCGCGGTCAGGCTCCTGCCCCTCCACCCAAACAGCCTTTGCCAAGGTCAGGGCTGCCTATCTGGCCCCTGACACGGCCAGCCAGTGCCGAGCATGGACTGTATCTGCCTCCTCGTTCTGGGGGGGAGGCGAGATGGGACAAATAGCCGCCAGTCCTCTCCTCAATGAAGCGTCCCCTCCATCTTGGCTGGCCTCCCCCCCAGAGGACTGTTCGGGGACCGTCCAGGCACCCTCGTGAGTTTCTTACCCCTTTTATCACCGTCACCCGTTTTCATTCACGCATCCCTTTCTGAGACTTACACTTGCATTCTCATAAAGGAAATTGTTAGCTTATGGAAGGACTGTGATCCGACCTACCTACTTCACTTAGAAATCAAGAGGGTAGTTTGTGAGGATTTTGGGGGGTGGCCTCCTTCCCCTCCATCTCTGGCCAAGGGCTGATCACCATGTTGCTGACCCCAAAGGTTGCCCTTGGTCCACTTGCCAGCAGCAATGGACACAGCCGGTCACTCCCTCCATCTCCGAATACTCCCTTCTCTTGACCTCCCACCTTTCCTCGTGCTCCCCTTCTCCCTGTTAACCTGGACCTGCCCCAGGGCTCGGTCCTGACCCCGCTTCCCTCGTCTGTCTGCAGCTCTCCCTGGGTGGTCTCTTGGGTCATGGCTGAGAACCAGCTTTGCAGGGACATCCCCCAGATGCCTGCCCCCAGCCGGCCCCTCCCCTGAACTCCAGGCCTGCACATCCCGTGGCCTCCCCAGCATCTCCGAGGGATGGCTCATGGCCCCTCACACCTCGCCGGTTCCAAACAGTGTCTCTCCCACCAGCTAACCCCAAACCTGCTCCCCGCAGCCAATGGAAACGCTCTGCTTTCATTTTCTCGGGTCAGAACTCTCGGAGTTGCCCCTGACTCCTGTCTCTCTCACATCCTCATCCGGACCAGCGAGTCTTGTCAGCCCTAACCCGAAACACACCAGGAATCTGGCCCCTTCTCCCGGCCTCCAGGGACCCGGGGGGCCAGCCGCCATCCCCGCTCCTCTGTCTTAACTGACCTTCTCCCGGCTTCACCCTCTGTTCCCCTTCAGCCTATTCTCCACACTGTAGGCCAAGCCACTCTTTTAAAATGTAAGTCCCATCTGGTCTCTTGCAGGCTCGGAATCCTCCAGTGGCTTCTCATGGCAGGGAGAGGGAGACCCGAAGTCCTCGTCGCCCAGGCGCGATCTGATCCCACCTCTCCCTTACCTTGCTGACCCCTTCTGAGCCCCGTGAGGGCAGGGCCCTGGCACCGGGGCCCGCACCCAGACCACACATTGGTACAAATTGGATGAATGAATAAGTGAGGAACAGACGACTGGCCTTCCCTGGGAGGCTCCGCCCTGCACCGGAGCGGGGGCCCAGCTTCCTCCAGCTCTCTGCCTGCCCAGGTTGCACCTGGCCCCCGGCCCCTCCCCCTTGGCCAGGTGTGCAGCCTCAAGAATTCTTCCGTCTGCTTGCCAGCTCTCTTCCGCAAAGGAGGTGCCCCGGGGAACAAGGTTTTCTGGTGCCCCCAGATCCTCCTAATCCTGTGTGAATCTCCTCTATCGGTCCTGGTTACCCTCCCGGGTCCCTCCCTTCACCTCCCCCACCCGGTGGGCGTGGCAGAGGGAGTAGAGACCACGCCCCTTTGTGACCACGCCCCTCCTCAAGCCAACCAAGCTCCAGAAAGCCCAGACTTGCAAGCGCTTGGCAGCCTGGTTTAGGTCCCGCAGGCTCCTCACCTCTGCTTTGAGGAGGGGGAGGCCACTTGTCCCACTCTGGGAGTCGAGGTACCCGGATTGAAGCTCGGAGCCTGGGCGGGGACTCAAGGACCGCTTCAGCATGTGCTTCCCCAGATAGCCACAAGGCTTGCTTCTCACTTCTGACATGACATGGCACCAGGAGCTGAACAGAAATAGAACTGCAGGAATCTGTTCCAATCTGCAGACTAAATTGAATTAATGCATAGGAATTCTCGGTTTTAAGTTTCTTTACTTAAAATTTTCTTATACGTTTAATACCTGCCAATATTTGTCTGTACGTGACATTCAATAACGGTAATTGCTGTCACCTATGCCAATTTTATCTGCATATCCCAGGCATCGTGAGCTTTCCACACAAATGTATGGAAATCTACAGAAAACCTGTGTTTGGTCAGTGCTGTTGTCTTGACTATTTTGCAGAGGAGGAAACCGAAGCTCAGAGAAGGGAGGTCACCTGCCCAAAGTCACACAACTGGCTCTGGTGGAGCTGAGATTTGGACCCAGCTCTAGGTAGCACCCAAACCCCTGTTCTCCTCACCACCCTCTCGTGTCCCCTCCTTGCTGGCCCCAGAGCACTTAGATGTTTTAGGAGAACGCTTCCCGCTTGCCATCTGTATTTCATGGTGATTGTCCTTGCTTTTTAGGGGGTCTGCCCTAGGGAATCCTTCTGAGAGGGGGGTTCCCCTTTCACTTGCCTAGATGTGACCTTGAGGCTAAGACCTAGAAGGAGTCAAGGTGGCAATTGCTCAGGGTGACCTGAAGGGTGAGGTGGGATGTCTGGGGGCTGCCCTTTGCAACTGCTGGCCCTCCTGCTTTCCTGCTCCCTGACCAGAGCAGGATGGCTCTGAGGACCCTGGGGGTGGGGTCCTGGGACTGAGCGTTTCTCATAAGGGGTCTGCATGCAGGCAGGGGATCTGCCCACTGCCCCCGGCCAGGCCCTCACGTGCAGAATCACTGTTCTAGGCCGCAAAGGGCTGGGCTCACCTTTGAATTCATCCTGCAAGTTGCATCTAAGGCAGACACTCCGCAGACTGGGTCTGGGTGGCCCCAGCCCAGCGGGACTGCTTAAGAGCCGCCCCCCCCCGACCCCGCACCACCTTCTCTCCACCCAGGGCTCATTGCATTTTATAAGGGGTTAGGGAGGCTCTGAGGGGAACCAGGGAAGTTGCGGGGTCAGAGTAAGGAACGTTATGGGCTTCAGAAGGACGTCATGGCCCAGTGGGACCCATGTGGACAGAGGCCTCACGGCCTGCACTCGGGCTGAGTGACAGATTGGCCGCCTGTGACATATGCCACCAGCCTGCCTATCTGGCCCCTGACACGGCCAGCCGGTGCCGAGCATGGACTGTATCTGCCTCCTCGTTCTGGGGGGGGCGAGATGGGACAAATAGCCGCCAAGTCCTCTCCTCAATGAAGCGTCCCCTCCATCTTGGCTGGCCTCCCCGCCAGAGGACTGTTCGGGGACCGTCCAGGCACCCTCGTGAGTTTCTTACCCCTTTTATCACCGTCACCCGTTTTCATTCACGCATCCCTTTCTGAGACTTACACTTGCATTCTCATAAAGGAAATTGTTAGCTTATGGAAGGACTGTGATCTGACCTACCTACTTCACTTAGAAATCAAGAGGGTAGTTTGTGAGGGTTTTGGGGGGTGGCCTCCTTCCCCTCCATCTCTGGCCAAGGCTCTGGGCTGCGTTGTCTGTGTGGAGGGGACAACGGTCAGCAGGGCCCTGCTTGCAGAGAGTGCTGGGTCCCAAAGAGCAGAGCAGCCCAGCAGACCCCGAGATCCTGAGTGGGACGGTGACCCCACCCTCCAGGAGTTGGGAGGGGGGTCACTGCGGCTGGAGGAGGGGGCCCCCTGGTGGGTGGGGTTGAACATGGGGTGCCAGGTGGGGAGGGTGTCCAGTGGAGGGGAGCCCCCCAAATTGTGGAGACTTTGTAGAGAACAGACTGGCCATGCAGGGAGCAGATAGCTGAGGGCTGTGGTCCGCCCACTTCCAGCAGGAGGCCATGGGCCAGGCTCGCCCCCCCAGGACTTGGCTGTCCTCCTCTATAACAGGACCACAGTGATAGCCTCCTCTTGCAGGGAGGTAATGACGGTACCTGTCAGCAGTAAATGAGGTCGGGTCCCTACCTTGCAGGGAGCCCCATCCCTGGTTCAGTGGCCCGGGGGGTGTTCCCCACTGGTTGAGGTTTCCCAGTTGTGGGTGAGCAGCCCCGGTGACATAGGAGGGGGTGATCCCAGGAGCCCCACAGACTCCCTTCTGCACTCTCCCTCAGTTTCCTGGAGGAGAAGCTCGCACGTAACCCTTTATAACAAAGCGCTGTGGCAGGCAACGATAGCCAGATAGATTTTGTTAACACTGTTTTAGTTTAATTGTAATTTATCTTGACTTTTATCTTCTATTTATGGCATGGGATCTTAGTTTTCCATTTACAGTAATCATATAAAGTTCCCAGATAGCTGCATTTATTTAGGTGAGAATAGTGAATTCGTTTAAAGAAAAATATCAAATAATACAATGATTCAGATTGAGTAAAACGTAGCGGAGGTCGTACCTGAAGGGCTGGGTCAAGACCGGGAGCCGTGGGTAGTTTTGCTCTTTCGTCAGTCAGGAGACCCGGTTGATACTCGTGTTGTTACGTTTGCCCCAAAGGTGGTGACGAGTTTGGCAGGAGGGGTTCAGGCACTTGGTGCTGTGTCTGTGCTGAGTGCTTCTTCTGGGACTCCCTCTCCTCCAACAGCCCTGCAGGCTTGGGGCTGACGCGACCCCCATTTTAAGGTGAGGAAGCTGATCAGAGAGGGCCAGTGATGTGTTCAGGGTCACACAGCCAGTGAGTTGGGGAATGGGCCTGACTTCACCTCACATGGCGAGAGGTCTAGCGCCGGTGGTGTCACTTCTGGTTACCCAGTCCTAGTCGTTTGGAAGGAGAAGGGTGTGGAGAAATGGGAGTGTGTTGTGGAGGGAAGGGGCTGGGGGACAGCGAGGGGCCCAGGAGTCTGGACAGTGTGTATGGGCCTTGGAAGGAACAGCCACTCAAGGTCACCGGGTGAGCCTGGAACCCAGGGACCCTGGCTTCGCCGGATCTGCTGTCCACCCTGCCACTCCACTCTGCAGGGGTCTCCTTTGACCAGGCGGCCCCCTCCCCTTTGCACCCTCTCGGGCACACGGTGGCATCGAAGGAGACACTTCGGGGTGGGGGTGGGGGTATGTGGAGGGAGAGGCCGCTGTGTGGACACAGGTCCCCACTGGCCCGGCACACGTGGGTGGCCCTAGAGGGCTGCTGGGCACCCAGCTCTGGCTCTTGGTCTCAGGGCAGAGCTTTGGCTCCCTCTCTCCCATCCCTCCCTCCGCATCCTCTGCACACCGGTCATGGGAGGGGCTGTGGGGTTTCCGTGGGGGGGGGCGCCTTTCCTGGGTAGGGGGCTCTGAGGAATGGGCCGGCAGCGTGGGGGGAGCATTGGGGTGGGGGTTGGGAGATCTGAGTCTCCTGGGGGGGGCCTCAGCTTCTCCTTCCTTAGAGGGAAAGGGTGGGGCCTGCTGGCCAGAGGGGCTTCGGGGCCTGATGGCGTAGGGCTGCGGTGGGAAGGGCTCCTCCCTGCCCGTCTCCAGCCTGTGCCCTCACTCCCTCGAGGTCCCCTTAGGAGAGGTCCCAGGAGGCGCCAACACGGGGGTCCAGGCTGGGCCGCGGCTCACTGGCTCTGCCTGCTGCCAGCTGCTGCGTAGCCCTGGCAGGGCATCACCCCGCTCCCCGTCCAGCTGTGTGGTCTGAGCACGTTAACCCCTCAAAGCAGGGAGGACGTGGACCCATGGTAAGCGCTCAACAAACTTTCCCCGTGTGCTATTCTTAATAACGAAGAGCTTAAAAAGCTGGAGGGATTACAATATTTTATGATACCTGTAAATGGGGCATAACCTTTAAAAGTTGTGAGTCACTATATGGTACACCTGCAGCTTATATAATATGGTACATCAACTCTACTTCAATAAACAAGTCATTGCCAACACCTCCCCCTCCAAAAAAAGGCTGGAGTGATCGAGAGGGGCCTTTCATGCACGACAGTTGGCTCTTTGGGCTGGGCATCCTTTTCTCCAGCAGGAACTGTCAGGAACCCTCTCGCCCATAGCCTGTAAGGAAAGGATCTGTCTTTTCTCCTCCTTCCCAGGCTTCAGGTCTGAACTCCAAGACCAGCCTGTCTGAGGGGCCTCCCGGACCACCCTGCGTGATCATCCTGTGGGCTGAGCCCCCGTTCGTTGTCTGGTGCCTCCGCGTGAGAACCTGCGCTGGGCGCCCCAAGGCCTTCTTTCTGTACTCCACCCCTGGTGTGGTGCCTGGCAGGGAACAAGTTGCCCCCAAACCTTTGTGAATCAGTGAAGGACAGCATCGCTATAATCCGTCCCTGCATCACAGAGGACGCTGAGGCCCGGAGAGGTGAAGCCACTTGCCCGAGGACACACAGGAGGACGGTGGTGTGTGAAACCTTCAGTCTGTGCCAGATGCCTCCCCACAGAGCTCCCTTCCTCGGTCCCACCCCCCTCGTTGGTGAGCCAGGATCTTACACCCATTCAAGGCCCGGTGGGCTGAGAACACAGGGCTGGGGTGTTGGAGGCTGTGGAGCTGATCTCTCCTGCTGTGCTTGGCAGGAGGCTTCGCAGACCCAGCAGGCTGGGGAGGGAGTGGGAACTCGCAAACGCACTAATTATCTCAAGTTCAAGAGCCATGGCGCCCACTGGGGACCAGGAGGCAGGTTCCGTCTTTGCTTGTTTTATTACTAAGTCTGGGACCAGCGGTTTCTGGATGGAGTCCTATTAAACTGACATCTGTCGGATTTGTTCATTCATTCAGTAAAATATTCTCGAAACGGAAAGAAAAACACCTTAGAGATACCTCTGCTTCCCCTGAGTTTGTCTGCAAATGGGAAAACGATGATTTCATTGATCCCACATCTCTTGAGCTCCCGTGATGTGCTAGGTCAGGTGGTCTGCTTCAACCCCTGCGACACCATAGCTGCCGTCTGTTTTGTAACTTGAACTTCTCACCCAACATTGTGTTGTGCGCGTTTCCCCCTGGGTCAGAGACCCTTGAGAGGCGGTCCGTGGCATGGAACGCCATACCTCAGGGGCCTACTGCCTGGATTACCAGGGAGGGGAGACCATCCCCCTTTCAAGCTGGGGTCCCTCAGCACCCCTCCCCTCTGTCCAGCTACCCGGTCCTCGTGCATCAAGGCCTGGCTCCGTTCTGCCTCCTCTCTGAAGCCCGCCATGCCCCCTCCCCGCCCCCGTCCTGGCCCGCGCGCTCTCCTCCGAAGCCCGAAGCCCGTGGCTCTCTGCATCGCCTCCCCCAGCTCTCCTACCCCTCCTCCTCTTCATAAACGTAACACCCTTGCTCTTGCTTCCCACACTTCAGGTCAGAGCTTAAAAGTCACCTTGTCAGGGGCCTCCTAGACCACCCCTTGGGCTTCTCTTGTGGGCTTGTCCCTCTGTTTACCCCCTGGCCCACAGGTCTGTTCATTCAGGGAAGGACTTCTGTAGCAGGGGCTGGGTCACTGCTAAAAGTGGAAAGACCAGCTTTGTAGGGCTGCCAGATTTAGCAACAAAAGTAAAAGAAAAATACAGCACACTCAAACATAAATTTCAGGTAAGCGACAGATAACTTTCTAGTATAAGTATATCCTGAATATTTTTTAAAAAATATTTATTTTTTTATTTGGCTGTGCCAGGTCTTAGCTGCGGCACGGGGGATCTTCCTTGCAGCGTGTGGGATCTTCAGTTGCGGCACGCCTGTGGGATCTAGTTCCCTGCATTGGGAGTGCAGAGTCTTAAACCGCTGGACCACCAGGGAAGTCTCTATCCTGAATATTGGTCCGGATATACTTATACTAAAAAAAAAAATGTTGTTTATCTCAATTGTAACTCGGCATCTTGTATTTAATCTGGCAACCCTACCACCTGCCACCCTTCTTTGTGCCCTTGTCGGGCGCGCTCAGTAGCCAGACTATGCATGGGGGCAGGGATCTTGTCTGTCTAGGCCACTGCTGTGTGCCCAGCCCTCAGCAGAGAGCCTGATTGATACCCATCGATAGGTCAAGTGCAGGGGACCGCCCCCCGCCCCGAGCCAGGTGCAAGAACTGTACGTGGAGCTCTCATCGATGTCTGGGAAGACCAGTGTGAATTGGTGAGAAGATGAGATGCATGAGATTTGGTTCATGAGGTGCTTTTTTTTTTTTTTTTTTTTTTTTTTTTGCGGTGCGCGGGCCTCTCACTGTTGTGGCCCCTCCCGTTGCGGAGCACAGGCTCCGGACGCGCAGGCTCAGCGGCCACGGCTCACGGGCCCAGCCGCTCCGCGGCACGTGGGATCTTCCCGGACCGGGGCACGAACCCGCGTCCCCTGCATCGGCGGGCGGACTCCCAACCACTGCGCCACCAGGGAAGCCCCATGAGGTGCTTTTTAACTCTTGTAAAACAGCTGTGATTTACTGAGCACCTACTATGCACCAAGCCTCACGCTGTTCTTATACACATCACCTCTCACAGCAGCTCTGTGGGGAAGGCGTTATTATTTACGCTTTCGATGGGAAACCGAGGTTCAGAGAGGCGGCGTCCCGGCCCTAGGTCACACAGCAGAGAGCAAACGCAGGTCTTCCTCCAGCTAGGCTAGTGCCTCCTCCTCCCCCGTGGTGCGAACTGGGACCCCAGAGGCTCTGGTGAAGATCCTCTGTGAGTGGTGCGCTTCTCAGGTTTTTGACCGTCTCTCCTTCCAGGTCAACCCGTTCGCCATGAATCTTGCTAATGCAGTTCATTTATTCCGTAACCCCGGCTTCTCTCCGCGTTTGCTGCAGAGGAGAAGTTCCTCCTCTCCAGAATTCTGAATTAAGGAGGCTTTGCATGAATGAGAGTCTGCTGAACTGGAACTCCTGGCGGGGCAGGGATGCGGCCGGGTGACTGGGGAAGGGGCACAAGCTGTGCAGGCGGAAGGGGTTCAAACCCAGCCCCTGCCCTTGATGGGCTCTGTGGCTTCAGGCAAGTCAAGTCCTCGGTTCCACCATCTCTAAGGAGGGAGTCAAATTACTTCAGACACCCCAGGGTCCCAGAAGTGCCAGCTCAGAAGCTGCTGCTACTGCATACTGGGCTTGGCCCTCTTTCCCCGGGGGCCCTGCTGGGAGTGCGGAGCTGGGAGCCTTGTGCCCCCAGGAGCCCTGGGGCATCTTTGCAGGTGGGGCTTGGTCTCTGGCTCCTCCGCTGGGAGCTGCCGAGAAGGGAAACCGGCCTCTCCACCTGGCCTAGGGCACCATGGTCAAGGCCAGCCGAACGCGCCCCCCCCCCCCCCCCCCCCCCACTGACCGGCCTTCTTGCTGAGGCTGCCTTCTGGGCTGCTAGTGTGTGATAAGGGGGCGTGTGTGCGCCCCGGGTGGGGGAAGGGGCGTGTGCTCACGTGTTTTCAGTTTGTCACCTGGCTGAGGAAGGCTGGCCTCGCTCCAGAAACATGGCTCTGTTCCCTCATTGTCACCACTGCCTCTCACAAGCGCTTGGAGTAAAATGCGGTCTGCCCCGAGGCTCCCGAGGCCCCGAGGGCTGGCTCCGGCCACCCCCGTGGCGTGGCCGCTCTCAGTCATCCTGAGCTCTTTCCGGGCCCGCAGGCCTCGGCCTGCGCTGTGCCCTCCGCCTGAGCCTCTCCGCACGGCGGCTTCCTTTCCGCCTCCCGTCTCCCCAGAGCTGGGTGCCCACGGCCCATGGGCACTGGGCATCCTCACGCCCCCTCCGTGGTCCTCTCAGCCCCTCGTTTGTTCTCCCCCAGCCAGAACAGGACCCCCTCCAGGCTCAGACTTCCTCTCCTGTCCTGCCCCTCAGCATCGCGTGTTCTCGTTTAGAGCGTATGCTCGCGGTGCAGACGGTCACTCGCTCGTTTGTCCACTCAACCCGGAACGCCAGGCCCCGGGGAATTCGGTGTAGACGCCGGCGGCCCCTACCCTGGGGAGTCTGCGTCCAGCCAGGTGTGTGGGTGTGGCGGGGTTGGGGGACGGTGGGGCGGGCGCGGGGCAGGTGAGCACAGAAAGCAGCCACCACCTGGCGATTTCTCTGGGGTCCTCCAGTTCCAGGTCGCCCCACTTTCTTCTGCACGTTCTCCCCTGTGGATGTTAAGAGATTAATACATGCAAATGCCATTTTCCTAGGGTGGTTTTCGCCTTGAACCCCGTGGATTAAGTTAACTCGATTTAAATACATATCCGGGACCCCTCCCCCCCGCCACAGTATACATGTATAAATCCTAAACACCAGATAAAATCCCCTCATCTTGCATGTGCTGCGGAGCTAATCCCACGTCCTGTGGGCATTTCGACAGTTAAGATGGTTCACGGGGGCTGCCAAGATTTTATCTGGAATATCAAATACCTGTATGACATGGAAGGTTCCTTAATGGGGCTTGCTAATGCCAGCCAAGGGGGGACCGGATGGGGAGGGCACTGGAGGTGGGGTGGGAAGGAGCCTCTGGAGGGAAACAGGCCCGTGAACAAGGGAGGAGGGAGGTGAGTCCACGGTGGTTGTCAAGTAGCCAGGCTGGGCAACGTTCGGAGGGGAAAGGGATGGAGAGACCCCTGGGTTTGGATGCACTGGGGGCCTGGCCTAGACTGTGGGCTCCTTAGAAGCCTATAAGGAGGATTTGGGAACAGATGTGTCCAAGGATGGGACCTGCAGCAGACATTTTCCAAATCCATTGGGAGGACACCTGGGTGTGTGTTCAGACAGCGGGCAGGGCAAACAGATCTTGGGTTTGGGAAGAACAGGGGACGGACTCTGACAGCACGGCCACAGGGCAGCCGGGACTGACTTGGCTCCCTGATAACAGCAAGTCTGTTTGCCCAATAAATCCTGCCAAACCTGGACCTCAGCCTCGCTCCCCAGCCTCCCGGCAAAGCGGGAGTCACCTGGTGCATCACCTGTCCTTCCGCAGGTTGAGGGACAGAGCCTGGGCCTGGCCTTTGGGTGCCCAAGTAGGAGGAGCATCGTGGCAGTACTCACCTTCCCCCGAGAATCCGCTGCTCTGGCACCTTCCAGGCTACCTTTGTTCCCTCTGCCTGGAGCTCGTCCCCAGAGATCAGGGGGCTCCTTCCCTCCCCCGCTTCAAGTCTTGGCTCAAACTTCACCTCCTCAAGAAGTCTACCCAGAGCGACCTGCCCAGACCCACCCCTGCACACCCCACCCCTGCACTCCCCACCCTTCACCCTACCTCACTTGGTTTCCCCGTGATCAAGTGGGATTTATCCCAGGGATGCAAGGATTTTTCAATATCCGCACATCAATCAGTGTGATACACCACATCAACAAACGGAAGAATAAAAACCGTATGATCATCTCCATAGATGCAGATAAAGCTTGTGACACACTTCAACACCCATTTTTGATAAAAGCTCTCCAGAAAGTGGGCATAGAGGGAAACTACCTCAACGTAACTGAGGCCACGTATGACAGACCCGTAGCACTCGTATCCTTCTAACAAACTTCATCATCTATTTTTTATGATGCTTACTGTTCACTGTCTCCCTTCCCTAACCCATTATCAGAATATAAGCTCCCTGGGGCTTCCCTGGTGGCGCAGCGGTTGAGAATCCGCCTGCCGATGCAGGGGACACAGGTTCGAGCCCTGGTCTGGGAAGATCCCACGTGCCGCGGAGCAACTAGGCCCGTGAGCCACAACTACTGAGCCTGCGCGTCTGGAGCCTGTGCTCCGCAGCAAGAGAGGCAGCGATAGTGAGAGGCCCGCGCGCCGCGATGAAGAGTAGCCCCGGCTCGCTGCAGCTAGAGAAAGCCCCCGCACAGAAGCGAAGACCCAACACAGACAAAAATAAATAAATAAATTAATTAAAAAAAAAAAAAAAAAAAAAGAATATAAGCTCCTTGAGGTGAGGGTCTGGGTTTGTACAGTTCGCTGATATAACCCCAGGACCTGGCGCAGGTAGGTCTGGCACACAGTAGATGCTCAGTAAATATTTTGTTGACCCCCTGAATCCCTCCCCACCCTCTGGCTCTGGCCGGGAGCTGGTATACCAAGGCAAATGGCAGCCTTCAGTATCAAGAAACCACCCAGGAATCCACAGAATCTGCCAGTCCTCACTGAGCACCCCCGTGGATGTGCCAAACGGAGGCCAGGCTTCGGCAGGTGGAAAGGGGCCGGAGGAAGACCCAGCCTGAGTTCACACACAGCCCTGCCTCGGTGTCCCACATGTCACCCTTCCCTCCTTGGTGTCACAGGAGGCTTCCCCAGGAGGAGGCCCCAGATGGAGTTGGGCATGAAGTTAGGGAGCGGGTCTTGAGGACACCTGGGACAGAGCTGTCTTTGCTGTGATATTTATATAACTCGCCATCCTCCCTTGGCTTACCGTGTGCCTGTGTTACCTTTTTCCATCCATTTACTTTTAATCCAGCTGTGTCTTTATATTTAAAGCACAACTCTGCAATTTGTTCCCCTGTACTTTTTTTCCTACCCTCTTTGCACCAATATTATTATTAGTATTATTTAGTGGTTGCTTAAGGGATTAAAATACTCATTCCTACCTCCCTGACTTTTCAACTTAGAGCGAACATTGAACCACATCACATAAAGTGTAGACTCCCGGCAACTGTGGAAGTCCATTGGCTCCCACTCTGCCACCCTTTATGCTATAGTTGTCATACGTAAATGTATATAATTTTTGCTTTAGGGAGTTCTATACAGTTTACAGAAATTAAGAGGAAAAAATGATCTTTTCTATTTACCTAGATATTTATCATTTCTAAATGATAAATATCTAGGTAAATAGATATTCTACGCTTCTTGAACATCTGAATTTCCATCTCGTATTCTTTCCCTTTTAGCATTGCTTATGTATGTGTCTTCTGGTGAAAAAGTCTCTGTTTACAAAACAACTTTTATTACTCTGAAAAAGAATATTTATGTATATAAAACTGAACCACTTTGCTGTCCACCTGACACTAACACAACATTGTAAATTAACTATACTTCAATTTTAAAAATGGTTTAAAAAAAACCTCAACTTTTATTAAATCTGAAAGTGACTATCTTGTCTTCATTCTTAAAGGATATTTTTGCTGGTTATAGAATTATTGGGTTGAAGTATTTTTTTCCTTCCTCTTTAAAAAAAATTTAGTTTTGAAGTAATTATAGATTCACAGAAAGTTCCAAAAATAGAACAGAGAGGGTACCCTGAGCTAGTTTCCCCCAATGGTTATATCTTACGTAATAGTCTAATAGCAAAACCTGGAGATTGGCATTGGTACAAGGGGTGCATAGAGTTCTGTATTGTTTTATCACATGTGTGTATTCATGTAACTACCATGGCCATCAAGATGCAGAAATATTCCATCACCCAAAGATCACTCCCATATGGCCCCTTCATGGTCACACCCAACCCCTGCCCCCTACACCCTTAATTCTAGCAAAATACTCATCTGTTCTCCAGCTCTATCGTTTTCTCATTTAGGGAATGTTATGTGTATGAAATCTTACACCATGTGACCTTTTCAGAATGGCTTTTTCACTCAACGTGATGCCCTTGAGATCCATTCAAGCTGTTGTGTGTATAAAACAGTTTGTTCCTTTTTTTTGGCTGAGTACTATTCCATGGTTTGTTTAAAACCACTCACCTACTGAAGGGCATTTGGGTTGTTTCCAGTTTGGGCCTATTACAAATAAAGCTGCTGAGAACATTCATGTGTGCATTTTAATGTGGATATAAGTTTTCGTTTCTGTTAGATAAATGCCCAGAAACTTGATTGCTGGGTCATATGGTAACTCTATGTTTAATTTTTTGAAAACCTATCAAACTATATTGCAGAGTGGCCATGCTATTTTCTACAATAAGAATGCATGAATGGCCCAGTTTCTCTGCATCCTCACCAGCATTTGATTTTTTGTATTTCAGTTTTTTTCTTTAATTTTAGCCATTTTAACAGGTGTATAGTGATACCTCATTGTGGACTAAATTTGCATTTCCCTAATGGCTAGTGATGTTGAACATCTTTTTTATGTGCCTATTTGCCATCCGTATATCTTCAGTGAAATATCTCTTCATGTATTCTGTCCATTTTCTAATTGGGTTGTTTGTGGGGGTTTTTTGCTGTTGAGTTTTGAGAATTCTTTCTATAATCTAGATACAAGTCCTTTGTTAGATGATTTGTGATGTTAGATGTTAGGTGATTTGTAGCTATTTTCTCCTGTCTGTGGTTTGTCTTTTCTTCCTCTTAACAGGGTCTTTGGCAAAGCCAAACATTTAAAGTTTGATGAAGTCCAGTTTATCAATTTTTTTCTAACATGGTTTGTGCTTTTTGTGTTAAGTCTAAGACCTCTTTTCCTAGACCCAGATACTTGCTCCAGAGAATTTTCTCCTATTTTTTCTCTAAACGTTTTATAATTTTGCATTTAAGTTTGCAATCCATCCAGAGTTATTTTTTATATAAGGAGTAAGGTTTAGTTTGTGGTTCAACTTTTTTTTTTTTTTGGTCTATAGATGGCCAGTTGTTCCAGCACCATTTGTTGAAAAGGCTGTCCTTTCTCCATTGAATTATTTTGTACCTTAATAAAAAAATCACATGTATATATTTGTGTGGGTCTTTTTCTGGTTCTCTTTTCTTATCCATTGATCTATGTGTCTATCCCTCCATCAATATCACACAGTCTTGATTATTGTAGCTATATAGTATTTTTAAATTGGGTAGAGTGATTCCTCCCACTTTCTTATTCTTTTTCAAAATTGTTTTAGGTTTTCTAATTCCTTTGATTTTTCCATATAAATTTTAGAATAATATCATCCATATCTAAAAATAATCTTGGGGCTTCCCTGGTGGCGCAGTGGTTAAGAATCTGCCTGCCTATGCAGGGGACGAGGGCTCGAGCCCTAGTCCGGGAAGATCCCACATGCCATGGAGCAACTAAGCCCATGCGCCACAACTACTGAGCCCTTGTGCTGCAACTACTGAAGCCCACATGCCTAGAGCCCGTGCTCTGCAACAAGAGAAGCTACTGCAATAAGCCCGCGCACTGCAACGAAGAGTAGCCCCTGCTCACCACAGCTAGAGAAAGCCCGCGCGCAGCAACGAAGACCCAATGCATCCAAAAATAAATAAATAAATAAATAAAATAAATTTATTTAAAAATTCAAATAATCTTGATTGGCTTTTGATAGGAATTGTATTAAATTTACAGATCAATTCTGGGAGAACTGATATTTGTACTTTGCTGATTCTTCCAATCCATGAACATGAATTCTCTCTTCATTTATTTAGGTCTTTAAAAAATTTCTTTTATCAAAGTTTTGTAGTTTTCAACATGCAAGTCCTGTACACATTTTATTTATACCTAAGTATTTCATTTTTTTTAGTCTTTATAACGGTATTTAAAAAATAAATTTATTTATTTTTGGCTGTTTTGGGTCTTTGTTGCTGCGCACAGGCTTTCTCTAGTTTCGGCGAGGGGGGCTACTCTTCACTGCGGTGCTCCGGCTACTCATTGCGGTGGCTTCTCTTGTTGCAGAGTGCGGGTTCTAAGTGAGCGGGCTCAGTAGTTGTGGCACACGGGCTTAGTTGCTCCGCGGCATGTGGGATCTTCCCGGACCAGGGCTTGAACATGCATTGGCAGGCAGATTCTCAACCACTGTGCCACCAGGGAAGTCCCTGTAATGGTATTACACTTGTAATTTTGGTTTCCATGTGTTCATTGCTGTTGTAGAGATACACAATTGATTTTTGTGTGCTGATCTTGTATCCTATGACCAGGATGAACTCAGTTATTAGTTCTGGGATATTTTTTGTAGACTTCTTGGGATTTTCTACATAGACAATCTTGTCATCTGCAAATAGGGATGTTTTAATTTCTTCCTTTCTGCTCTATATGGCTTTTATTTCCTTTTCTTGCCTTATTGCTTTGGGTAGAACTTCTAGCACTAAATAAGCATAGATTGTTGAGAGCCGGCATCCTTCTTCCCATTCTTAGGAGGGGAAAGCATTCCATCTTTAACCATTAAGTATAATGGTAGTTGTAGTTTTTTGGTAGATGTTCTCTATCACGTGGAGGAAATTCCCTTCCATTCCTAGTTTTCTTAGACCGTTTTTTGACTGGGAGTTGAATTTTGTCAATTTTTTTCTGTATTCACTAGTATAAACATGTGATTTTTCTTCTTAAGCCTATTTACAGTGGATTACATTGATTTATTTCAAATATTGAACGAGTCTTATACCCCTAGAATAAGCCCCACATGGTCACAGTGTATAATTCTTTTTAATATATTGCCAAATTCTAATATTTTGTTAAGGGTTTTTGCCTCTACATTCATTAGGGATGTGGATCTGTAGTTTTCTTTTCTTTTTTTTTTGTACCATCTGGTTTTGGTATCAGGGTAATATTGCCCTCATAAAATGAATTGGAAATGTTCCCTTCTCTTCTTATTTCAATTTCTTTAATACTTATAGTGTTATTGAAATGATTTATTTCATATTGGGTGAGTTGTGATAGTTTGTGTTTCCAAGGAATTGGTCCATTTTCTCTACGTTGCCAAATTTATATTTGTAGAGCCATTCGCAATGTTCCCTTTCTATCCTTTTGATGTCTTCATAGTCTGTAGAGTATCCCCTGCTCCATTCCTGATACTGGTAATTTGTCTTTTTTTTTTTCTTTTTTAGTCTTGCCAGAGATTTCTCAATTTCATTGATCATCTCAAAGAATCAGCTTTTTGTTTCTATGATTTTTTTCCATTGTTTTATTATTTTAATTTTATGGATTTTTGCTTTTATATTTATTATTTCTTTCCTTCTGTTTGTTTTGGATTTATTTTGTTCTTTTTTTCCTAGTTTCATCTTTAAATTTTTTCCCCAATATAATACTGGATTTACAGTTTATACTTTGTAGGTGGGATAGTTCATTCACATAAAACTATTTCTAAAGTCTAGTTTCTTGAGATGAGAGATTAGATGAATGACCTGAGACTTTCTCTCTTTCTAATGTAAGCATTTTAGTGCTATAAATTTCCCTCACCACACTACTTTAGCTGCATCCCACAAATTTTGATATTCTGTGTTTTTGTTTTCATTCAGTTCTATGTATTTTTAAAATTTCCTTTGAGACTTCTTCTTTGACCTATGGATAATTTATGTATGTATGTATGTATGTATGTATGTATTTAATTTATTCATTTTATTTTATTTATTTTTGGCTGCATTGGGTCTTCGTTGCTGCATGCAGGCTTTTCTCTAGTTGCGGTGAGTGGGGGCTACTCTTCCTTGTGGTGCGTGGGCTTATTGCTGTAGCTTCTCTTGTTGCGGAGCATGGGCTCTAGGCACACAGGATTCAGTAGTTGTGGCACATGGGCTCAGTAGTTGTGGCGCACGGGCTTAGTTGCTCCGCAGCATGGCTTGAACCACACCAGGGCTTGAACCCATGTCTCCTGAATTGGCAGAAGGATTCTTAACCACTGCACCACCAGGGAAGCCTGACCTATGGATAATTTATAAGTGTGTTGTTTAGTTCCCAAGTGTTTGGAGATTTTCCTGTTGTCTTTCTGTTATTGATTTCTACTTTGATTCTCTTATGATCAGAGAACACACTCTGATTTCATTTCTTTTAAATTTGTTGAGATTTGAGAACTCCCTGGTGGTCCAATGGTTAGCACTTGCTGCTTTCACTGCCATGGCCTGGGTTAATGCCTGGTTGGGGAACTAAGATCTCATAAGTCACTCGGCACAGCCAAAATATAAAATAAATAAATAAATGTGTTGAGATTTCCCATACACCCCCTGCCTTCACATGTGCATAGCCTCCCCCATTATCAACATCCTCCTCAACAGTGGTACATTTATTACAATTGATGAACCTAAATTGACTCACCATTATTATCCAGGGTCCATGGCTTATATTAGGGCTCACTCTTGGTGTGTATATTCTATGGGTTTGGGTAAATGTAAAATGACATATACCTACCATTAGATACATAGAGAGTATTCTCTATATGGAGTATTTTCACTGCCCTAAAAATGATCTGTCTATACTCTCCCTTCCCCTAACTCCTGGCAACCACTGATTTTTTTTACTGTCTCCATAGTTTTGCCTTTTCCAGAATGTTATATAGTTTGAATTGTACAGTATGCAACCTTTTCAGATTGGCTTCTTTCACTTAGAAATAGGCATTTAAGTTTCCTCTTTGTCTTTTCATGGCTTGATAGTTTATTTCTTTTTATGATTGAATAATATTCCATTGTCCAGATTACCACAGTTTATTTACCCATTCACCTGATGAAAGACATCTTGGTTGCTTCCAAAGTTTGACAATTATGAATAAAGCTGCTGTAAACATCTGTGCGCAGGTTTTTGTGTGGACATAAGTTTTTTAACTGCTCTGAATAAATACCAAAGAGCACTAAAGACCTAAATGTAAGGCCAGACACTATAAGACTCTTAGAGGAAAACATAGGCAGAGCACTCTATGACATAAATCACAGCAAGATCCTTTTTGACCCACCTCCTAGAGAAATGGAAATAAAAACAAAAATAAACAAATGGGACCTAATGAAACTTAAAAGCTTTTCCTTTGCTGTGCAAAAGCTTTTAAGTTTCATTAGGTCCCATTTGTTTATTTTTGTTTTTATTTCCATTTCTCTAGGAGATGGGTCAAAAAGGATCTTGCTGTGATTTATGTCATAGAGTGTTCTGCCTATGTTTTCCTCTAAGAGTTTGATAGTGTCTGGCCTTACATGTAGGTCTTTAACCCATTTTGAGTTTATTCTTGTGTGTGGGGTTAGGGAGTGTTCTAATTTCCTACTTTTACATGTAGCTGTCCAGTTTTCCCAGCACCACTTATTGAAGAGGCTGTCTTTTCTCCACTGTATATCCTTCCCTCCTTTATCAAAGATAAGGTGACCATATGTGTGTGGGTTTATCTCTGGGATTTCTATCCTGTTCCATTGATCTGTATTTCTGTTTTTGTGCCAGTACCATACTGTCTTGATTACTGTAACCTTGTAGTATAATCGGAAGTCAGGGAGCCTGATTCCTCCAGCTCCATTTTTCGTTCTCAAGACTGCTTTGGCTATTCGGGGTCTTTTGTGTTTCTTGTAGTGAGGTGGATGGACCTAGAGTCTGTCATACAGGGTGAAGTAAGTCAGAAAGAGAAAAACAAATACCGTATGCTAACACATATATATGGAATCTAAAAAAAAAAAAAAAAATGGTTCTGATGAACCTAGGGCCAGGACAGGAATAAAGACACAGACGTAGAGAATGGACTTGAGGACATGGGGAGGGGGAAGGGTAAGTTGGGACGAAGTGACAGAGTAACACTGACATATATACACTACCAAATGTAAAATAGATAGCTAGTGGGAAGCAGCTGCATAGCACAGGGAGATCAGCTTAGTGCTTTTCGACCACCTAGAGGGGGGATAAGGAGGGTGGGAGGGAGACGCAAGAGGGAGGGGATATGGGGATATATGTATGCATACAGCTGATTCACTTTGTTATACAGCAGAAACTAACACAACATTGTAAAGCAATAATACTCCAATAAAGATGTTAAAGGAAAAAAGAAAAAAAAAATACCAAGGAGCGCTATTGCTGGATCGTACAAGAAAAATATGGGGATATATGTATGCATACAGCTGATTCACTTTGTTATACAGCAGAAACTAACACAACATTGTACAGCAATAATACTCCAATAAAGATGTTAAAGGAAAAAAAGAAAAAAAAAATACCAAGGAGCACTATTGCTGGATCGTACAAGAAAAGTATGTTTAATTTTGTAAAAACTGCCAAACTGTCTTCCAAAGTGGCTGTACCATTTTGTACTCCTGCTAGCAATGAATGAGAGTTTCTGTTGCTCTACATCTTGGTCAGCATTTGGTGTTGTCAGTGTTCTGGATTTTGGTCATTTTAATAGGTGTGCAGTGGTGAAAATGAAAAATTTAAAAATTCCATTTGTGGGCTTCCCTGGTGGTGCAGTGGTTAAGAATCCACCTGCCAATGCAGGGGATACGGGTTCGAGCCCTGGTCTGGGAAGATCCTACATGCCACGGAGCAACTAAGCCCGTGCGCCACAACTACTGAGCCTGCGCTCTAGAGCCCGTGAGCCGCAACTACTGAGCCCGTGTGCCACAACTACTGAACCTGCGTGCCACAACTACTGAAGCCCGCATGCCTAGAGCCCGTGCTCCACAAGAGAAGCTGCTGCAGTGAGAAGCCCATGCACCGCAATGAAGAGTAGCCCCTGCTCGCCACAACTAGAGAAAGCCCGCGCGCAGCAACAAAGACCCAACGCAGCCAAAAATAAATTTTAAAAAAATTCCATTTGCAATAACACAAAAAGCATAAAATACTTAGTAATAAATTTAAGAAAAGAACAAAATTTTTAAAGTCTTAAGATAAATGGAAAGAAGTAGTATGTTCATGGATTGCAAGACTCAATGTTGTTGAATGGTCAGTTCTCCCCAACTGACCGATAGATTCAGCACAATCCCAATTATATTCCCAGCAGCCTTGTGAAAATATATAAATTGTCAAGCTGATTCTAGTATTTCTATGGAAATGCAAAGGACCTATGGCAGCCAAAATAGTTGCTGTAAGTTAGAGAACTTACCCAAACTGATTTCAAGGCTGAGGGATCAAGGTACAACAAATAGATTAATGTAGCTGACTGGAGAGTCCAGAGGTAGATCCACACTTATACAGCATGTTGATTTTTGACAAAGGGGCCAAAGCATCTCAATGGGGAAAAGACGTCTTTTGAACAAATGGTCCTAGAACAACTGGGAGTCCATACTGAGAGAATGAACCTTGACGCTTACTTCACATTATACACAACATTCATGGATCATAGATCTAAATGTAAAAACCGAAACTATAAAGCTTTTCAAAGAAAACATTTAAAAAAACTTCTTGCTGTGAACAGGCTGAAATTTCTTAGATGGGACACAGGAAGCAATAACCATCAACAGATTGAAATATCAACAGATTGACTTCATCAAAATTGAAAACTTCTGCTTACTGTTAAGAAAATGAAAAGGGAAACCACAAACGTGAAGAAAATATTGCAAAACATATAACTGATAAAGGACTGGTGTCCAGATTATATAGAAAATCCTACAACTGAATCATCAAAGGGCATGTGCTCAATTCAAAATGGTCAAAAGATCTGACAAACTCTTTAGAAAAGAATGTATATGGGGGCTTCCCTGGTGGCGCAGTGGTTGAGAGTCCGCCTGCCGATGCAGGGGACGCGGGTTCGTGCCCCGGTCCGGGAAGATCCCACGTGCCGCGGAGCGGCTGGGCCCGTGAGCCGTGGCCGCTGAGCCTGCGCGTCCGGAGCCTGCGCTCCGCAACGGGAGAGGCCACAGCAGTGAGAGGCCCGCGTACCGCAAAAAAAAAAAAAAAAAAAGATGTATATGGGACTTGGCTGGCGGTCCAGTGGTTAGGACTCCGCGCTTCCATTGCAGGGAGCATGGCTTCAATCCATGGTTGGGGAACTAAGATTCTGCAAGCCCCGTGGCCAAAAAAACAAAAACCAAAAAACTCCTCAATTGAAAAAATGTTAAAACCCTAACAACAACAAAAAAAGAATGTATACGAATGGCCAGTGAGCACGTTTTAAAGCCCTCAACATCATTAGTTATCTGGGAAATGCAAACTATAGTCCGTGGGATACTACTACAGTATCTCACGATTAAGCTATTTTTATGATTAAAATTTTAAAAGATAGACAACACCAAATGTTGGTAAGGATGTGGACCAACCAGACCTCTTCTTAATCGCTGAATGGAACACAGAATGTTACAAGTACTTTGGAAATTGTTTCACCAGTGTCCTGTAAAGTAAAACACACACTTACCTCCTAACCCAGGAATTCCATTTCTAGGTATTTTCTTGAAAGAAATAAGTGCGTTTGTTCACAATAAAGATGTGTATGTGAATGTTTATAGCAGCTTTATTTATAATACCCCTCCAACTGGAAACAACCCAAATGTCCATCACCAGGAGAATGGATATACAAACCGTGGTGTAGCTATACTATGGGATCCTACTCATTAATACCATGGGAATGATCTATCAATGCACACAACGCAGATGAATCACACGGGCATTATGTTGAATGAAAAAAGCCAGATACAAAAGAGCACAAACTGTATGACGCCGTTTCTATGAAGTTCTGGAACAGGCAGAACTATTCAATGATGAAAAAAATCAGTTGGTTGTCTTTGGGGGTGCAGGATTGGCTGGGAAGTCATAAAGATACTTTTGGCGGTGATGGAAAGGTTCTATATCTTGGTAAGTGTGTGGGTGACACCGGAGTACGCATTTGTCAAAACTCACAGAACTGTACACGTGAGATTTGTGCATTTCACTCTCTGCCAATTTTACCTGAAAAAACCCTGAACTGTAAACAAAGATTCAGAATAACACTGAACAGGTCAGCAGGCATTAGAATGGACTCACAGCCACTGTTCCTGTCTCCCAGGTCTACAAAGGACCCGTAGTTCGTTGTGTCTTCGCTTGGCCACCTCCAAGCGCGATTGGGGCGGAGCTCTTTGCTGCCCTGACTGTACTTGCTCGTAGAGTCACAGGCAAAGTTCTCCCACATTCCAGAGACGGGAGGCTCCCTTGGCACTGTCACAACATCGCTTTGCCTCTTGGTAGCTGGACGGCGCTCGCGCCTGCTCTCTCTGCGTCATGGGCTCAACCTGCTTGAGTCACGCGTCCCCTAACGGGCCATCCTCTGCCGTGCCAAGGACAAATGTGGCTCCATCGCCCTCCCCCTGAGGACCACTACCTGCTCCCCGCAATCAGAACTGACCTGGGAATCGGGCTCCTTGGTTCCAGACACAGTTCTGTAAAGATTTCCCCGTGAAATCTGGAGCACTTTCATTCCTGTGTTCGTAAATCTCCAAATATTCATTCAGCTCCTGCTATGTGTCAGGTCCTGAAGATTCTTGGACATGCAAGTGAGCAAATCAGGGAAATACCTTTGGCCTCAGGGACTTACATTCTGGTAGAAGGACATATAGTGGAAGGCAGAATAATGACCCTGTTAGCATGTGACCTGGCAAAGAAGTGACCAAAAGAAGTGACCTGGCAAAGGCTTGCGAGTCCAGGCTTTGGCTCTCTTCTCATACCTGAGAGCAATAGCGTCAACCTGACATTCCCACCCTGCCAAGGGTGGGTGGCTGGACCTCCTGAACTCCTGGCTTGAACAACAGGAGCCAGAGGCTGGAGCCAATGTTCGTTTATTTTGTTTTTGTTTTTGGCCGCACCGCGTGGCATGTGGGATCTTCGTTCCCTGACCAGGGATCAGACCTGCCCCCCTTGCATTGAAAGCTCGGAATCCTAACCACCAGACCGCTAGGGAAGTGCCTGGAGCCAATGTTTGGAGAGGCCACTTGGATGCTGGAGGGTCTGAATCTGCTCAGATGTGGACGTTGGTCTTAGGAATCATTCGCTTCTGCAGGCTGCTTACAACCTCTGACCTCATGCAGGCTCCTTCATTCAGGGGCTTGCACCGGACGCAGGCTGTGCTAGACAAACACATGCAGAATTTCGGAAGAGGTTGGGTACTTCTGTTTTGAAGCATTCATCCCGATTACATAATCATGTCACTTCTCCTTGCGCACAGATTCCCAGCCTCGTTTGGGGAACGCTGGGGCCAGCCCCAGGGGATCAATCATGATCAGTTCAAGCCATTCATGACAATCTGTTTCCCTTATTCTAGTGACTGGGACAGGGGTGAGCATGTGACCCAGTTCTGGTCAATGAGATAGAAAGGGAAGTCTGCTGGGGGCTTCTGGAAAGACTCCCTCCCCCCACTTCACAAATATAGAGAGAGCTGTTCTGGATGCTCGTGTGTGAGGATGTGATGCCTAGAGCTGTGGCAGCCACCTCGCAACAATAAGGTGACACATTTGAGATTTTTAAAAAACCCAAGGACAGTAGAGTAAAAGGTTGTAAGGCGCTCATTCCCACGTTACCTTATGTGGTGAAAGGAATTTGGCAGATGTGATTAAGAATTTTAATCTTGACTCTTGAGCTACTGGACTGACCTCAGGACTTCTTATCTCAGGAATTCTTCTTGAATAAACTTTATGGTTCAAGCCACTTGGATCTACCTGGGTGTTCTGCTACTGGTAGTGACACACCCCTATTCTACTTGAACCATCAGCAGTTCTCCATTCTGCTTAGCATAAGGACCGAAAGCCTTAGCCTGGCCCACAAAGCCTGTGCCTCCCCTGCACTCACTCTGTTCGCACAACACTGACCTTCAGTTTTTTCTTCCCATTGACCAGGCTTCTCACCACCTCAGGGCCTTTGCACGTGCTGTGCCCTCTGCCTGGAATGCTCGCTCCCTGTACCTCCCAGCACCACCTGACCAACTTTGCAGATCCTTTTGGCCTAAGTTTATACGGCCTTAAGTAAGACCTCCAGCATCTTTTCTCTTATGGCCCTCATCTCATCTGGAATTATATGTTTATTTATGACTTCATCTAGCATTTGCCTCCCCCACTGGAATGAAAACTTTATCGCAGCTGGCACTGGGCCTGCTTTCCACACCTAGCCCCGGTACCTAGTACTGTCGAGTCCACAGCAAGTGCACAGTTGTGGTTTTACATTTTTATTGGAGTAGAGTTATTTACAACGTTGTGCTCATTTCAGGTGTACAGCAAAGTGAATCAGTTATACATACATATATATATCCACTCACAGTTGTGTTTTCTGAATGAACGAAACAGTTTGTGAATCATTATTTCCTGCGTGTCTCCTCTGTACACGCTGAGGACACCATGGTTGGAAAAACCTCGCTTAGCTCGCGGGGACACTTCCTTCCCTGATAGTCCCCTGCGTACCTTTCTGCACTTGATTCATCTGTTTACAAGTCTGTTATACACACACCCACACATACACACACCCACACATACACACACACTTATTAATCTGTTACTGCATAACAACCTCCAAACACACAATAGCTTAAAACAACAATAAACACTTGTTATCTCGTTGTTTCCGTGGGTGAGAAGTTTGGCTGCAGCTGAGCTGGGTAGTTCTGGCTCAGAGTCCCCCAGAAGACTGCAGTCAGGTGTCCGCAGGGACTGCATGGGGCTGGAGAAGGTACAGCCCCCGTGGCTCATGAACAGGCCTGGCAAGCTCATGGCCTCTCCACAGGGCTGCTTGAGCGTCCTCACAGCATGGCCGCCAGCTTCCTCTGGAGTGAGCTATCCAAGGGGGCGAGGCGGAAGCCACTGTGCCCTCTGTGACTCAGCCTTGGAAGTCACATATCGTCACGTATTGTCACGTCCACTCTTGGTTGGTCACGACACAAGAGCTTTAATACCTGGAGGGGCCGTCTTGGAAGCGAGCCACCGTACCCTTAGCGCCTCAAGAGCGAGCCTTGCTTTATTCGCCTTGGGTTTCCCCCGGGCCCTGCACAGGCCTGGGGTTGGGGATGGAGTCCACGCTCAATAAGAATTTGTTGGAAGAATTAATGAATGAGTACACTATCTTATGATCATGAATACAGTGTAGCACCTACATCCTGGGCCATTGTAAATGGGCTAATATACGGCGGACTGAGTCCATGGTAAGAGCTCTGTGCCAGCTCTTGCTGTTATCGCTAAAGATACTGTCCAATCGAATCTGATGCCCAGAGAAGGTGCCGTGTAGGCATGCGATTCACTACACCCAACAGCTCAGCCTCAGTGAATTGTAGGGTACGGAGGGTCAGTGATGGTTTGGGGGATTTGGGGAGCAGGGGGTGACTGCTCCCAACCCTTCAGGCACTGATAAGAAAGGATCTAACAATTAAAGGCTTTGTGATGAATACATGGAATGAATGAATGAATAGATGAATGAATGATTGCATTGGAGACCTTGAGGAATTCCTTGCCTGACAGTGACATTCTGTCTCTTTGGCATCTCCTGGCCCTAGACAGGTCTTGGGGAAGAGCATGCTGGGCAGATCTGCTGCAGCCTGGCCCGGGGAGGGCTGGGGCCGGTATGCCAATGAAAACCATGCTCTCCTGGCCAGGGAAGTGCTCAGAAAGTATGGCCAGTACATAACGGCCCCATGTGTCACCTGCTGGGATGGTCCACGGACCCAGACATCTTGCTGACACTGGCAGCTGGCGGTGGAGTGATCTCTCAGGTTCCTCCTTGGCAGGTAGGAGGGCTCCCTCCCCAACCTGTGGTCCTTGTACCCCCGCCAGAGGCTAAATATTGTTTTATACAATCCGGGCTCCATGGAAACCGCCCAGATTCAGTTAATCCCCACTTCCCTTGCTTCCAGCAAACCAGGTTTAGGGGACTCTCTGGGATCCCAGTTAAGGTAAAAATACGGGTTAGCCTTAGCGTCTGCTGGGTGCGTGAACCTCGGGGTGACATTTGCCCATCATTGTTTTATATAGTGAGCGGACGCTGCTCCGTGTAGCCTCTTGTTTCCGTCTTAGCATTGTGAGGTCTCGGGCCGAGCGAGTCTGCACCAAGCAGGCGATAAGTCCCTAACAGGGCCCTGGAAATGCCCCTTCATGGGAGGCGAGGGCTGCAGACAACCACTGGTGCCGAGACCAGATGACATAAGATCTTGGACAAACTCTGTTTCTGAGCCTCAGTGTCCTCATCTGAGAAGTGGGGGCGATGACACATCTCAGAGGGCTGGGAGGACAAGGGGAGGCAGGCGCCCGGCCTGGCGCCGCCACCCAGCAGACGCCCCTAGATGACGGCTCTGATGGATGTCACTGGGTGCTGGGTTAACAAACCCACTCAAGATTTGCAAAGCCGTGCTGGGCGGCCGGGACGCTCCCCGTCCCTGCTCTGGACTGGGCCCCCACCCCCCAGAAGCAGCCACCAGTGTGACTGGGCTTTGCACGTCTGGGGGGAACCCTTGGCTGGGGGAACAGATCAATTACACCACAGTGTGAGGTCTCTGTGCTCTCCAAACTTTCCATCATGGGTGTTTATTGCTTTGATAACGGGGGTGGGAGCCCCAAAGACCAAACAAACAGCATTATGAGAGAGAAACAGAGATTGAGAAGGGGTCCGGGGCTGCGGCATGTGCTATAACAGAGACAGAGAGAATCCTTTTGACATGGGGGTTTTTAGACGATGCCCCAGGGGAGGGGAGGCCTCCTGGGGGAGGTCCCTTGGAGGCCTGGGAAGAAGGAGAGGTGGGTCAGACCTTGGGATCAATGAGACAGGGCTGAACCACAGGGCAACAGAGCTCGCCTGTCATTTGCCGGCTGTGGGGCCTTGGGTGAGGACTGTCTCAGTCTCCCCCTCTGTAAAATGGGGATGATGAAGACACCACGGGCCCCTCCACCTCTCAGGGTGGTCGTGAGGCTGAAAGGAGTGAGCATCAACGGGGCTTGGAGCTGAGCCTGGCAGGGTGGGCTCCGTACTCCTGTTTTATGGATAAATAAGAGTGAAAGCCCCACCCACCAACAGGCCTGCCCCAGAATGCCCGCAGGCCCAGCTGCTTGTTGGAGCAGGCCTGCAGTTCGAGTCAGGGAGTCTCCGCTTTTCTTTATCCTCCCTCTTGCCCCCTCCTTGTTGAGGGGGTGGGGGATGAAAAGCTGCCCCCGCTCTGGTGATGGCTGAGGTCCCTCAAAAGGCGGCATGGGGGCTCTGCAAGCCTCTGCCCGTGGGCTCCTACTAACAGGCTGGGGAGAGCCTTTAAGGGGCCTGACGTCTCCAGAGACCCCTGGTTTGGGGGAGAGGGTCTGACAGTGATGAGGCCTCTTCCCCACCAGGGCCCTGCTCTCCCCCAGGTACCATCGGCCAGTCTCAGGCTGGTTTCTGCCCATGCGGGTCTGGAAGCCCCTCTACAGCGCTCCTTCCGCCAGGACAGCTCAGACCCCCTGGCACCACTGTGAGCGGGCTGCCAGTCCCCTAGTCACCTCAGCCTCTGTCCACACCCATGGCACCCGTGTGGTGGGCTGGGAGGGGCTGCGTTGAGAGAGGAGGGGGTGCAGGACCATCTGAACCCCCAGACAGGTGAGCGAGTCCGGGCCCCAGTCTCCTCATTTGTCCAAGAGGCTAACGCAACCTCCCTGCCCCCGCGGCTCCGAAAGTCGGGGAAAACTCAGCTCAGTGGTGTGTGTGCTACACAAGGGGGCGGCAGGTGGGGCAGGGCGCAAGGGACGGGGGACAGGATGCCAGGCCAGCCCCGGGGCTCTGAGCCACCTTTCTGAACACTGATACCCAGGGGCCGTGCAGCCCCTCCAGGCACCACTGTCCTTGTTCCCCGGCTGCGTTAAGGGACACGACCCAGTTAGCACTCCGCTGTAGGGATGTTGGGTGTCCCTTCCGAGAGAACTGGGAGCCTCCTAGCGCACTGCTGCAGCCTCCCCTCCCCATCTGCCTCCCTCAGGCTTCAACCAGAGAAACAGAACCAGCAGGAGATCTATGTGAAGAAATTTATTGCAAGGAATTGGTTATGCAATTGTGGAGCTGGCTAGACAAGCCTGAAGTCTGAAGGGCAGGCTGGACCTCTGGGCCTGGGCTGATGCTGCTCTCTGTGGGCGGAATTTCCTCCCCATGAGGGAAGCCTCAGCTCTGCCCTTAAGGTCTTTCAAGTGATGGAATCAGGCCCACCCAGAATATCTAGGACAATCTCTCTTACTTCAAGTCAACCAATTATGGACTGTAATGACATCCACGGGGTACCTTCAGAGTGACACTAAGATTAGCGTTTGATCGAAGAACTGGGGATTGTAGCTTCACCAAGTTGACACCAAGCATCACATCATTCCTCCTCTGTCGATGGTTTCTAGCTCCTTCCAGCTTGAGCACCCACTCTCACATGGCCCCCACCAGTGGCAGGGTGAGGTCGGCAGGGCTCCCAGCTCTCCTGCAATGAATTCACCTGGACCCTCAGCGCTCAGCCCGGCTCCTCCTCCAGCCATGCGCCCCTTGCTCGCGAAATCTCCCTCAACCAGCCTGGGCAACCCCTGTGGGAGCCCAGCCTGGTGTGGAGCCGCCCTCAAGGAGCTGCCGGTCATTTGGGGGAGCCGTCAGAGCCCAGAACGCCAGTCTGCCAAGCGCCTCTGTTTTCTGGGCCTCCAGGTCACGCTCTGGGCTGGATTCTCTGATTAGGCTGCAGCTCTGGGCTGCAGGAAACCAGCCCCGTGGTTGTTTTGTTTCGATTGCACAACCCCGGAGCAAGAGGCCAGAGCGGACGTCGGCTGTTTTGGCCGCCCAGCACCCATGGCCCGCCTCTTTCTGGCAAAAGTCCCCCAGTTGCCTCATGGGGAATCCCCCCCACGTGTGCAGCCTCGGGAGGGGGCTGCCAGTCCAGATGCTCCGCCCTTCCGCGCCAAGGGATGGGCCGTAGCCCTGGCTGGGTCAACAGCCCTCCTTCCCCGAGGATGGGGCACTCATTCCTTGTCATGATGGCCAGCCCTCAGGGTGTCACCGAGTCTCCCATGCTCTCCAAGATGCTCTGGTTGCATCCTCACTGGGGCCTGTCTGCTTCTCCTGTGCTCCTTCCATTCTGAACTCCCCCTCAGTCTGGTGATGGAGCCTCTTACTGATCAAGGCAAACAGAGCCCATTTCTGTTGCTTACAACCCCAGAAACCTGACTGAATCTGAATGCTAATCTTGGCTCTTCTGAATCTCTGCGTGACCCTGGGAAGGGACGGCCCCTTTCTGACCTCAGTTTCTCCACATGCGCTTCTCAGCTGGCCTCCCATGCCGACATCTGTGACCCCCATGGCCGCCTTGGCCATTGCAGCCGACGAATTGACATGTCCACTGTCATGGATCAGCTGAGGCCTTCTCTGCCTTGACCCTGGGACCTCCGGGGCGTGTTTAGTGGGGGAGGGAGGACGGTAGCTGCGGAATCCTTGGTTCTACCTCCTACTGTGGGGCCACGAGGATGAATGTACTCGGTACCACGGCCTTGCTA
Organism: Physeter macrocephalus; assembly: GCF_002837175.3. Classification (NCBI taxonomy): domain Eukaryota; kingdom Metazoa; phylum Chordata; class Mammalia; order Artiodactyla; family Physeteridae; genus Physeter; species Physeter macrocephalus. The sequence continues at coordinate 87,794,499 of NC_041226.1, forward strand.
AGTCCCCAAACTAGGTCAGCGTTGCGCGGCGAAGCCGTTGCTTTGATAGGAGAGTGGTCCGCCTCTCTTTAAGCCATTCCGCTCATATTTTTGAGAATCTGGTGAAAGCTTCGGATGCTCCCCTTAGACCAAAAAATACCTCTCCATCCATCTCTCCCTCTCCCTCCCTCTCTCTCTCACATGCACGCGGTGCACACACAGACACACTTTAACGTACCATTTCAGGAGGAGAGCTAGGCACGGGCTTCAGATGCCCGTCCTAACCCGCGGGCGAGCAGCCTCTGGATTTCTAAGACAAATAACCAGCTTCAGCACACAAGTCAGTGGCCGGGCCCGACACCGGGTGCTTCGTGAGTATCAGCTCATCCACCTAAAGCGAACAGCATCTGTGGTAGAGATCGCTATGTTTTCACCAAACCCTGGCTCATTATTTTCCTCTTGGGCATGTAGCAAAGACTACATTCCCCAGCCTCCCTTGAGGTTAGATGTGGCCACATGACTGAGCTCTGGCCAATGGAATGTAAGCTGAAGGGATGTGCCCCACCACCCCTTTTAGCCTGGTCCATAAAATTCCTTCTATGCCATCCTCCACTCTTTCTCTACCCTTCCACAAGATTATTGTAGAGGAGCAAAAGTCCCTAGAAGCTGATGAACCACAAGATGAGGGAGGCTGGGCCCCTGAGTTACTGCGTGGAGCAAGGCCTCCACCTCTCCCCTCTACCAGCCCTCAGTAGATTGTGAAGTGAATAAGAAACTTTTATTTGGGGGTGGTTTGTTATATCCCTTAGCCCATCCTGACTAATACAACATTTTTATTATCTCCATCCAGGAGCCCTGCTCTTCATTTTAAAGGAATCCATCTTAGGTTTCCTTTCAAGTAGCAAGCTCCTCCACTACCTTCAGCCTGGGATCTCCAAGGCTGCAGAGGGTGCACGGTGGGCCCTGTGCCTGGCGCCCACCTGAACTCAAGGTACCTTCTCCAGGACCCATATTTACCACCAATCTTGGCCTCACCCCTTGCCCTCAGGCCCCTCTACCTGGCTTTCCTCATTTCGCGATATCTATAGTCTGTGATCTTCCTGTTCCATCCCGTGGCCTCTCATTACTTTGGCTGTTGTCTGGGGTCCAACGACCAGGGTTCAGGGTCAGCTGAACCTGTTTGTTTCTCCCCCACACAGCTCCTTGCGGGCAGGGCCTGGGGATGGTTCCCTGCTGAATTTCCTCGTGCCTGAGAGAAGATGAGCACGCAGAGGGCGCTTCTGAAATGCTGTGGTCTTTGCAATTCCACCGTGTGAAAGCCCCGAGAGGGTTGTCGCCGGATTCCCATTTTCCTGGAGCACCTGGATACCTGGACTCTGCCTACGGCTCATTCCCTAAATGGGCTGTAGCAAGGTTCCAGGATGGTGGAGGCCAGGAGTCTGGACCTGGGCTGCCTCGTTCTGGCCCCATTTCCTAAGCACAAATTGCACCCCGGTCCCTGGCCCCCGCCCCTACGTGCTGGGAGAAAGAGACAGGTCAAGGTCATGATGTTCCCCACTGTGGGTCACCCTTTCCGCCCCTGTGCCTCAGAGGGAGGCCTGGCCCCTACTTTTTATTTTTTATTTTTTGGCTGCTTTTTGGTTGCTGCGTGCGGGCTTTCTCTAGCTTGGGGGGAGCGGGGGGTTACACTTCGTTGCGGTGTGTGGGCTTCTCCTTGTGTTGATTTCTCTTGTTGTGGAGCACGGGCTCACTGGTTGTGGTTCGCGGGCTCTAGAGCGCAGGCTCAGTAGTTGTGATGCACGGGCTTAGTCGCTCCGCGGCATGTGGGATCTTCCCAGACCAGGGCTCGAACCCGTGTCCCCTGCACTGGCAGGCGGATTCTTCTCCACTGCACCACCAGGGAAGTCCCCTGACCCCTACTTTTTTTTTTTTTGTGGTATGCGGGCCTCCCTCCGCTGTGGCCTCTCCCGTTGCGGAGCACAGGCTCCGGACGCACAGGCCCAGCGGCCATGGCTTCACGGGCCCAGCCGCTCCGCGGCATGTGGGATCCTCCCAGGCCGGGGCGCGAACCC
>NC_041226.1:87796607-87796905 GCF_002837175.3 Physeter macrocephalus
GTTGTGGCGCACGGGCTTAGTTGCCCCGCGGCATGTGGGATCTTCCCAGACCAGGGCTCGAACCCGTGTCCCCTGCACTGGCAGGCGGATTCTTCTCCACTGCACCACCAGGGAAGTCCCCTGACCCCTACTTTTTTTTTTTTTGTGGTATGCGGGCCTCCCTCCGCTGTGGCCTCTCCCGTTGCGGAGCACAGGCTCCGGACGCACAGGCCCAGCGGCCATGGCTTCACGGGCCCAGCCGCTCCGCGGCATGTGGGATCCTCCCAGGCCGGGGCGCGAACCCGGTTCCCCTGCATCG